>NC_133202.1:840000-1145000 GCF_958299795.1 Porites lutea | reverse complement strand
ACGATTCATTGCGAAAGTTGAACGTCCTCAGTCATTTTCAGGGGCAACTCCTCGAATATGACCTTATCCTCAACAGATCAGGTCTAGCACACGACCTTTCGTTCGATCAACTTGAGCGGCTCTGGATATGTGAAAAACACAGAAACGACATGGGGAAATACTGGCGACCTCGTCAAACCTGCCAGTATCCACTGCATCGTCCAGGCCCAAAGAAAAAGCTTAGAACGAGAAATGCTGTACACGCAAGTATGTCAAGGGAAATTAATCTTATCTTTGGAAAGAACGTTCCAATAGGATCCCTGGGTATAATCTATATTTTGCCCAGGTTACCTTTTGTTTAAAGCTCCTGTGCATTTTCGCAGAAACATGTCTAAGGGAAGGCGCCAGAAAAGTTGCGTGCAAATACATAATCTAATTACGTCTCTGTTTACCTAGCCGGTTTATGATATTTATTTGTTGGGCATTCGAGGCTTTCTAGAACGATTGCAGTTCGTCCTCAAGTAAAAGCTTATCTCCTGAAAGCAAATTAAATTAAGTATGCTTTCTGTCTCTACGAAATTCACTCAAATTCAATTTGTCCAATATATTGTTCAGTAAGTTTCCTCGATCTTCCCGTCGAAATTATAAACAGTAGTAGCATCGGTTGTTTTGTTTTTTAATTTTCCTTTTTAAGTACAGTTGTGAAAAAAAACCTGAAAAAATTCAGGCTTGCAGGGGATTCGAACCCTGACCTTTGCGATACTGGAGAAGCATTCTAAGTGAGCTAGCAAGCCAACTGGAAGGAGTTAAACTGGCTCGATGTAATATACCCCGGGAAAGATAAAGATGAAATAATGATCATTATTTGACTAAATAATGTAATAGGAAAATAAGGTAGTTTGTCAGCAGTTAAGGCTGCTAGAAAGGTTGTAATAGACGCATGTTGATAACACCAGAAATTTCTAGTGCTGTGAATTTCGCTCGTTTGAGCCGTTCTCTTCTACACTTGTTTTAAAGAGCTCTCCGGTTTCGAGGTGCGGTCTGAAAAGAGCGCGCCGGGGCCTGATGCCCAACTCCTGTTCTCTCTGTGACTGTTTGTTTGGTTGTTTGTTTGTTTTTTTTTTACATTCAGTCATTCCTTTCTCGCGATTTATCTCATTATTTCGCTACTTTTGTTTTCAGTGATCTGTGTATCTTGCTTTAACTTACACAAAGTCAAGCTTGAAGAAAATAATGCTCTATTGAAACAGAAAGGAGGCGAAGACAACAACGAACAGGATGATAACCCTTCAAGGTGCATAATTTCCGTCGCAAAATATCAGTATCAGTACGTTGCTATAAACTATGTAACTATTGATGAATTTCAACGTAAATGACTCCAAATTAAACACATTTCTTTCTAGATACAAAAAAATTGTTTAGTGTGTTGTATTGAAAAGGTTTCGTATCACTTCATTTTCATTTAATAGGGACAGGTTTTATGTGCGCAGCTTATTACGAGTCCTCTTTGTTTTATTCTATGAACTTTTTTATTTGACGCCTCAACGACCATGAGGATAATAATCAAGTAAAAAGAAAACTTGAATCCGGTATGTGTTAATTTTTATTTCCTTAATTGTACAGACTTGTAAAATGTATTGCATCTATGAAGATCTCAGCTGCAGTATCTTCTACGCCTTCAGTGACACCGGCAGCAAAAGCAGCTGAGTGGACGACGGGGTGGAGGCCTTCGGACTGTAGCTCTGGGGAGGAGAATGTTGCTGAAAGCGTGGCAGAGTCCGCCATATCAGAATTCATTGCCGCCATGGGGAAGCTTAATGAGGTTTCTACTACTAGATAGGTCAGTCCCTTAACGTTTCAGTTAAAAACGACGTGGGATGAGGCAAAAGAGCACGAGAAAGAAGTGTGCATCGATAAGGCTACTGAAGCCTGTAGCCTCGTGTGTGAGATTATAGCGTCAAAGGCTGCACAGGAGCTACTTCAGTCCTGTTGTATTCCTGATACAAAGGCAGACTATGAGGATCTTGTACCACTGATGCAAGCCTACAACGCTGCTAAGACAAGAAACGTGAAGACTCAAATTCTGAGCCTTTATGCTTATAGATATCCAGCGAGGACGCTTCAGAGGATCCACGAACCATTTGCGAAGCTAACGCGCTAGAGCTCACGCAAGGGAATGCAGTCCAGGCTCCTTAGTAGAAAAGCCGCCTTCTCATAGGGTTCGACTTCTCCCAGCGAAACTTGACCATTTCTTAGACTTTGTTAACCGGCCATACTTTTATCTAATATCAAGATGTTGCATTTGGTACAAGGAAACTGAAACTTAAAAGCGGCGAGAAACTCACAATGCCAAACATCATACGTAAAGTAACAAGAGCAACAATGATCAGGCAGTATCTAAAGTTCTGTGAAGAAGAACAATACGAACCCCTAAGTCGCGCGAGTCTATTTCGTGTTCTCGAAGTACGGGAGGCCTCACAACAGAAATCCTTGAGTGGTTTAGACAACACAGCTGCCGATGGGTCAGCGGCGTTCGAGCGCCTACAACGAATAGTAGAGGAGCTTGGTCATATTGGCCTAGAGAAGAGCTTGGCAGATGATATAAGTAGATCTCTTCGGGACGGTAAGAAGTATTTGAAAACAGAATATCAGAAGAATTGCAAAGATAATGAGAGCTCATGTCCAGATCATTGCCGTAAGTTGGGTCTAAGTGACCCGAATGATCCAAATTTTCAAGAGAAATGTACACATGAACATACTCTTAGCTGCCCTCAATGTGATGACATCACTTCCTGTTTGCATAAATTGCAACAAACCGTCAATGACAGTGAAAGCTTACGCTTTTACAGCAAAGAACAGAAAGAAGACTTCCTGTACGACATCGAGAAAGCTTCGGATGCTATTGTACAGTGGAAAGCCCACATTATGAGAGCTGTAAACCAGGAATGTGCGAAACAAGATATACTGGCAGAGCTTGATCAGAATTCGTGCCTTCTAGTAATGGAATGGGCTATGAAGTTCTTGCAGCTTCGTTACAGAGAAAAACAAACTGATTGGTATGGCAAGAGAGGGCTCAGCTGGCACATCACTAGTGTCGTGACCAAAGACATGTCCAGCGCAACTGAGGTTATCTCTTACGCGCACCTTTTTGATCAGTGTACATAGGATTGGTTCTCAGTAGCTTCAATTCTAGAAGACCTTCTGACAAAACTAAAAGCCAGGAATCCTCTCATCCAAAGAGCATATTTAAAGTCAGATGAGGCTGGTTGTTATCATAACAGCTCCTTGATTGCTGCTGTAAGAGATATCGCAAAGAGAGTTGGTGTTACAGTACATAGTTATCATTACTCAGAGCCACAGTCTGGAAAGGATATTTGTGATCGTATCCTGTGTCCACTGAAGTCCTCCATCCGTATGTACTGCAACGAAGGTCATGATGTTTTAACTGCTGCAGACATGAGAGATGCCTTAATACAACACCCGGTAAAAGGAACATCTGCCGCGGTTTGTGTAGTCAACGAGTCGAGAAAGACTCTTTCGGTAAAGAAGATAGAGCAGTTCAGCAGCTTTCATAACTTTGAATATGAAGCTGATGGTCTTAGAGTGTGGAAATGCTATGGTATAGGCGATGGAAAGTACATTCCATATGAAATGCTTTATGTCACCAATCAGGTTCCAACCGCTCTCCAAACAGTGGAATCCCAAGAATTCTATGTACCACTTGGAAAACGAGAGGTAAAACCCAGTTCAGAAGCTAGAAAGAGTACTGAGAGTAGTACGCCACTGTTTGAATGTTCAAAGCTCGGTTGCAACGAGGCCTTTGAATCCTTTGCGCAGTTAGAGCTGCATCTTGATGTCGGTAAACATACTGCCAGCAGGTTAAACCAGTATGATGTCATCAGAAGGGACTGGGCACTGAAATTCTCGTCTGTAGATAACCCTGCTGACACCGAAATGTATTTAGTGCCTTCCGGGGGACCGCCAACGTTTTCAGAAGTCACTTCAAGCAAATCATCTCTGCAGACAGGTTGGGCCTTAAGCAAACCGAGAAGTAGCGTTAGATTTTCGCCAAAGGTCAAAGAATACCTAACAGCACGTTTCACAATAGGAGAAAGAACAGGGCGTAAGGCTGACCCCGGCCAGGTTGCAGCAGACATGCGAAATGCAAAAAATGAGTCTAATGAACGCCTGTTTACTAGATCTGAGTGGCTTTCAAAGAACCAAGTTCAGAGCTTTTTTTCGCGGATGGCAGCAGCACGTCGTAAAGAGCAGGGTGTTGTCGGCTTGTAAACGGAAAAGGAGGAAGACATACAGTGCTTGCAGGAATATTCAGAAAGAGAGGTTCTGATTAACACAGTAAATGAAGAAATCAACGTCGCACATCCTATCTGTTTTGACAGTTATGACCTGTGTGAGCGTTATCATAGCAGCACATTCCAAGAATTCAATGTAGCCATGCTTGGGAGTATCTGCAACTATTTTGAGATTCCTGTGAAATCGAGGGACAAAAAGAAATTCCTCTTAGACAAACTGACAGTCATGATAAGTGAATGCGAGTGTGTGTCTCACTAAAGCAATGTAAAGCGTTTCCTTAAATTCCTACCTGTTGTGTTGTGCTGTCGTAAGCAGGGTTACGTAAGTCAAATTACAGGGAACTTAGCAAAAGCAGTATTTTTACACATGGAGACTTTATTTCCGGCCGCCGTTCAACCCTGCCCGTCCGTTCAAACAAGTTTATACGGCAAGTTGTCATACCCTATTTCCCTGCTCTTTACTTTTTTGAAATGGGAAAAAAGTGAAATAATAAACATTAATGTTATATGAAAAATTATATAAATTATTATCTGAAGAAATGACTCAACAATTTTCAATTTACAAGACATGTTTTGGAAACTTATTCTATCTTCGGTTGTAGAAGTTCGTAACAATTTAAATATCTTCAGTTGTAGAAGTAGTTACAATAGGCCATTCACAGTTGAGGGCTTTGTGTCCAAGCCTTTGAGTGAACGTGAGGCTGAGGTTGACATTGTCTTGATAGAAACATCCTCTCTTTTCTAATGTAAATTTTGCTTAAAAACACTTGTTAGCATAAAATCACACGATTTACATATCGCGACGCCGCCACTGGTTACCGTGTGAAATGTGAAACCAGTGGTGGCGTCGCAAAATGTCGGCTGTTTTCTCAGGCTAGCCATTTTCAAGGTATTCTGCAATAGTCAACGGCAAAATTATAAAGTATAATGTTTTGTGAGTTGAGGAAGCTTGGCAGGCGATAGTCGTTACAAATTAGTGAAAAACAGCACCCAAGTGAACACGTGATTTACTGTATTTTGAATAACTCCCAACAACCAACTTCTTTAACTTATCATTTCTTGTAACACTTAAAAACGTCGTTCTTTTATACGTTATGGGTTTATTTACAGTATCAGTTGTTAAAACAATATTTTTGTAAGCACGCCTTTCGCGTAATTAAATTCCGTTGATAAATGCACTATTCTGGGTGGTGAATTCCATGCCTTGTTTTCCTAGTTCCAGGATTCCATATTTCCGTTAGGCTTGAATCCTATTTCGGTCAAAACACTACGTGACCTTTTTATTATAGAGAGAGTTCCAAGGAACTGTTATCTGAATTTGAAGGAATCGAATCCTTATTTACGTTTCCAAAAACGAACGTCGATTTGTTTCTTCTCTGATCCTCAAGCAAACTAGCTATCAAAGGATGTTTTACCGGCTAATTACCGAGAAACGTTAGACGTGACCACGGATTTCCGCCTGTTTCAGTATCCGAGCCGTTTTGGAATCTGCAAGGAATTCTACTTTAGGCGAACGACAGCTATTTTCAAGGCAGTTTTAGCCGGATTCTGATGAAATCAAGATTCCTTCGGATCAGAATATGGCTCAGTTTGTAGGTAAGCCGTCCTTTTCACAAATCGGTCAGTGTAAGACGCAGACTGCGGACTGCAGACTGCAGACTGCGGACCAGGGGTAAAATGCAGATAGAGTGTAAAATGCAGACTGCAGACTGAGAGTAAAACGCAGGCTGAGTGCAAAATGCAGAATGAACATTGTAGACTTCACAAACAGTTGTGCTCCTTCTTCCTCAAATAGCTAGCTGGTATCAGTTACACACCTCGCTTCCTAGTCGAAGTTAGTACATTGCATATTCGCCAAAAGTTCAAGGAACATCCAAACAGCTAAAGTCTGCGTACCTTGATTTTCAATCCTTTCATAGAAGGTCATCCAAATTTCCTGCAGAACATCTTCTTTTGTTGTTGGAATGACTTACTCTCTTTTTTGTCGCCATAATTGTTTTGAATTCTTTCTGTACAGTATTTTGGGTCAGCAGCTTTTATTTAAGCGTAAACATCGTGGTCTTGTACCAGCGGGGTGGGGGGGGGGGGGGGGGGTGGTGAACTTGGTAGTTTGTTTGTCATGACGATCTTGGCCATCGTGACGTCACGAAGAGAGAAGCGCGCAACTTCGAGGAGTTTTCGAAAATGGCGCCGTTGCCATTTCCAAATGCTACTTTTAAAGTTGGTTTTCCTGGATATTGACGCTCCAAAATGGTTTTTGTCACGGTAGGATAGTGCAGTTCCAACATCTCTTTCCGAGAAGGTGAGTGAAATGTGTATTAATCCGAAAAATAACGCGTATGAGAGCTGTAAACAGTTTCGGTCAATTTCCTCGAGTGCAATAATGTGCCGCAAAAGTTTGCATGTTCGCACAGTAATGTCGCATTTTCTCGAAATCGGTGAGGTGTTAAACATCGAAACTTGGCATAAGGGTGGGTTACTTCTATTGGAAAGCATTGTCTCTGAAGTTTATTGAGATAAACTAGCAGAAAAAATGATCAGTCCATTCGAGTGTGCCAGCGTAGCCGCTAAGGTAGAGGGAGAACTGATGCAATTGTATTCATTACTTTGCTGTTATCTCCAATAATGCCAGTAGTATCACCTATTCAAGCTGTCTTTTCGGGATAAGTAAATTTTAAAGTAGTTTCTGATAGAGGGAAAGTACAGTTGCAACAGCTCTTTCCGAGAAGGAGAGTTAATTGTATTATATTCTGTTGATAATTACCTCGTAAACAGTTTAAGGTGATTCCATAGTAAAAGAACCTAACATAGATTTTAGCTAAAACTTGGTACACTGATGTAACAAGTCAAGAAGATGATAAAAAAGTAATAAAAAGTGGGGGTCACCGTGCTCGTTTTGACGTCACAATGCTGACAAATACGGCTTTTTAGGACCCTTTTACAAAAACCGCGGGCAGCGCAAGACTAGACAAAAGGGAGAGATTTTTTCGATGATACATGTGACATCACACAGAATTTGACTTTAATGTATTGTTTATCCACTTACGTACCAGAAAAATGCCTTTTAATGCCCTTGTTTTTACTTTACGCTCCAAAGTAGAATTAAATTGGACGCGCGCTTTTCGACCCGTGATGGCTCAATCCGTACAATTTAGTAAAATTGCCAAAAAACTGAACATAGATTTGTGCTAATTTTTTTCTCATCGAAAGGAAGCAATGTCCTTATTAAAATCATGAAATAAAAAATGGGGGTCACCGTACTCGTTTTTGCGGTAGAGCTGCAGAAAGTGCGCACCAAACGCATTTTCTCCGATTTTTGAGAGAGGACTGGGGCGAGTTTCAAAATAGAATGTATGTGAAAGGGGGAAGAAAGAATTAAAAAATCCGTTTTTACGGAATTTACATTGAGATATCACATTTAGGACACAATGTGATAAAGAAAGTGTTTAAATGAAAATCAAAGTGAGTAAGCACAAGTTAAACATCCACTATCGAGGTTCTGAGAGGAGGTCGAACTCAGCAACACGCGTGCTGCTTACGTTATGCACATTCCCAGCACATTGAGTCTCACCTTGAAAAGGAAACAACAGCAAGCAAAAATTCCAATAGCGTTTCTCTTCAGTCAACTTCATTTTAATAATATTACTTCACATGCTCTTTTTACGGCGGCCATCTTGTTATGCGCAGTAAGAGATGTGCAGTGCAAAACTAGGGAATCACCTTAAGCCAATTTTTCAAGTGGAATATTTGTCGCAGAAATTTGCATGATCGCATATTAACATCGCATGTTTTAGAAAATCGGTTTGGTGTGGAAATTCGAAACTTGGCAGAAGGGTAGGTCAGCAATAGTGGAAAACATTGTCCTTGATGTTTAAGAGCGACGGTCAGGAAATATCGACCATCGAGTGGCAAGAGTTGAAAAATCGATTGTCTTCATTTTTTGTCCATAAACAGCGTTTAGGTAGATAAGTAATCTGATGTAGGTTGTTCTCGCAAAAAGCCTTTTATTTTCGAGATAAGTAAGAATATCAGTTTTAGTGGTGGGAGTCTCAAAATGGCCGTATTTTTAACCCGAAATTTGCTAACATCAACTCTCCTCGCGTTCGCAAATAAAGCCCCAAGGAGAGATTTGGACACTTTCCATCAATAGAACAAGTCTTCTTCTTTCACTAGAAGATACTTTCACAGCAATATCAAGACTCGTTGAACTAGCATAATTCAGAAACGAAGAACAGGTTTTTACGGTGACAAAAACTTAAATTTAGTAGTTGTTTTCTACGGCATTTTTCTTCGTGTGGTATAGGTCCAAATTTTCCCGGTCCTCGTTTATTCACACATTTAGACATTCATCTGAAGCATACCTGAGATTTGGCTTGGGTTCCCTTAGGCAGCCTCCAAACGAAAGCATCAAAGTCCGGTAAAAATAGTGAAGCGTGACCAAAATAACTTATTTAACGGCTCCAAGTTTCCACGATGGTAAAGTAAGAAGACAAAATATCCTCTTGTTCCGTCATCCTTAGCGAATTACCATTGTTAAAGTCCATATATTTCGATAAAAAGTGAGTATCAGAAAAAGCACGTTTGACTTTTTCTTCTGCAAAATACTGTTGGGATCGAAAATGTTACTCTTTCAAGAATTGCGTTGCGTTACTACAGTGATTCCGTGACTGTCATTTTAACGGCTTCGTCTCTTCAAACGTATGTTATGTCATGTGCAGTCACGGAACAGATTGCCAGGCAGAGTCGCCGCATGGTAGGGTTCAGCATTTCAAAATGGCTAAAATTGACCCAGTTTCACCTTTTTACCCCACTCTTTGATTGGAAAAAGAAATTTTGCGCCGGTAAAACCCACAGGAAGTACAAAAAACGAGCCTTTAGGCTGTAAATATCTACTTTTGTGCGTTTCGAAATTGGAAGTGTTTACACAATTACCGCCGGCCTACCATGAAAATTCCTGAACTTCGATGATGTCTTACGGAGATTACATTCCATAACCCAAGCCAATTCTCAGGTATGTTTTAAATGAATGTCTAAATTTGTGATTTAAATAGCATTAGGAGAATTTGGAGTTATACCACATGTTAAATATTGCCGTTGAAAATGAGTAACGAACTTAAGTTTTTGTTATCTTGAAAACCTATCCCTCATTTTTGAATTATTTCAGTACGACGAGCTTCGCTATTGCCCTGAAAGTATCTTTTAGTGGAAGAAAAAGAATTTTTCTGTTCATGGAAAGAGTCCAAATTTCTCCATGCGGCTTCGTTTGCTAATGCGAGGAAAGTTAATGTTAGCGAATTTCAGGTTAAAAATTAGGGCAGTCTGAGACTCCGACATCGAAAACCGATCTTCTAATTTTTCTCACAAATAAAAGGCTTTCGTCAGGAACAATCTACTTTAGGTTTCTTATCTACTTAAAAGCTATCTATGAACAAAAAATGAAAGAAATTGATTTTTCAACTCTTGCCATGAAATTAAGATTTTGGTCGATTTTTCCTGACCGGCGCTCTTAATGGGAGAAATTAGCAGTAAAAATGATCAATCCATTCGAGTGCGCTTAATATTGATATAAACAGATGACCTCGACTCGGTAACCCCGGCACAATGTAAGTCAATTATTTTTCGGTGTTAAGAAAAAGGAAACCAAAGACTTCCCTCAACACTATGTATCTATAATAATTACACCAGGAATATATATATATTTTAACACTTAAAGGTTGTACCATCTTGTTGAAGCAAAGGATATTTCTCTGTAATACCTATAAGCTTACATTAAGTTTCCATAAATAGCAAAAAAAATTAATAAGATTTACATACAGCTCCAAACATGTACATCTGTTATGCATGAAGCAATTTCATATCGTTCCATATCAATAGTTAGTGCAAGTGGAGTCAAACATGTAGAGTGAAACTTGTATAATTTAAGCGGACACCTCAGAGAATGCTGTAGTGCCCACTTGATACAAAGTTTCTTCCTACTACATACAGGTTTCGATAGAAAATGTCATATGAGGCAAACCTGCCAACTCTCACAATTCTGCCGTGAGTCTCACGATTTTTTAACTTTTCTCACAGTCTCATGACAAGACTCCCAATCTCATGGTTTTCTGGGAAATATTCTAAACTGAAATATTACCTTGTTGAATAAAACATAAATTTTGTGGGGAAATTCTTGTGCCTGGATAAGCTTTGACTCTTTTAGCCATGAAGTTGTCTTAGCCCAAAGAAATGACTCTGCTGTATGTTTCGTCGTGCAGTGATAACCTATTTTCTGGTCTCTTAAAGTCATCAAAGAAAAAGTGGCATCTAATTTGTTACATAAGGGACCACACTAAAGCGACATTAACAGTTGATTCCCCTAATGGAAAAGGGGCCATTTAATTTTGATCGGGAAAAAATAGAATCTCACTACTTTTTGTAGAATCTCCCGATTTTTTTTCATGAGTCTACAGATTTTCCTTTATCAGAGGTTGGCAGGTCTGTATGAGGAGCTAAGTACCATTCAAATAAAAGGCGGAAACATTTGGAATACTTCCAGAGATATGATGATATACATCTGCATTAATATCTTTATTTGTGCGGAGCAATTAATTAAACCTAGATTGTACCTCAAATTTTAAGATATCAAATGAGTGAAAGAAGCTTTATACAAACAAAAATGAAATGAGAAAGTACTGTAACTCATTTATATAATTTTCAGAAGTCCCCTGGTGACACCAGCCAAGTGCTGATAGGGCAAGACTACCAATCTCATGGTTTTCTGGGAAAGCAAAAGGCATCTTAAAATAACAAAAGGCACATAGGGCTCAGCCGAATGTTACCATAATGACGTCAACACGTATGGAAACAGGCCTTTTCTCCAAAACCCGCCCCATTCCCCTATGGCTATTTTTATTTGCGTTTGCCCTACCTCACCTCCCCTCCCCGTACCTGATGAAACAAGGCTTTCAACAGTTTGTTGAGATAGGATGCTTTTTGTTTTAAAGGATGAGCTCATCATATTTTATTATCGTAGAGACAGTGGTAAGATAAGTTAACAATAATAGACAGATTATTATAGTTGGGTTACTCATTTTTTACAGCTATCCCTGGAAGAAGAAATAGAAGTAAGGAGCTGACTGGCAGCCACTGAGATTGAGGAGAGGAGAAAGGAAATTGAAAGAGAAGAGAAAGAGTTGAAAGGAAAAGAAGAAAGGTTAAAAGAAAGAGCAAAAGAAATTAAAAACACAGTAACAGAGGCCAAGTGGGTTGCTGCCCAACTGCAACTAAAGGCAGGGCAGCTAGACTGCTTGGCTAACCAAATTCTAGAAGAGACCAAAAAGTTAAAGAAGAAGTAAAAGAAAAACACCAGTGTAAGAAAATTTTATTGATAACAAACCGTTTCTTTTAATCAAAGTCAATGTGCAAAGTTTTTAAATGTAAACAAGTCTAAGTCAGACCTGTTATGCAAGAAAGAAAACACATTTGTTCAGTATATAAAAAATAAAAGGAAACTGGTTCTTCTAATTTGTTGTATCCTGTATGGTCTCTTCTTCCTCCGGGGAATCCACTCCATCTAACATCCTCCACTTCCTGCACCGCACTACACTCTTCATGGATTCTATTATACTAGATCTTTACAGACATCCAGTAAGCAGCACCTCCTCCATCATACACTGCATGTTTTTTCTCATCATCTACAAGAGTATTCCCAACCAAGGAAGCACCTAATTATAAAATCAGTCAGATAAAAAGAGATTATTATATACACAAAAGTCAAAACTAAATAAATAAATAAAGGCAATATTATCACTTAAAATTCCTAATTATTTGTTAAGCATCTCTTAAATCAGATATTATAATGGTTTTCCTCACCTACTCCCTAAACTTCACATTAATATAGGTGAGTTAAACCACAAACACCCCCCCCCCCCCCCAAGCAATGGGAAAAAAAATATGTCTCCCTTGAATTATAAATTTTTGTAACTTCAAGCAACCTATCAGGATAATCCAAAGACTGATTTCTAATCTTAAACCAATAGCTAAAAGGCAAGGCTATGTGAATTTTATTAGCAGAGGCAGTTCAACAGCAAATTTTAAAGAGGGCTTTAGAGCTATTATAATGGACCACCTATAGTCATGGAACGATTGGGTCTTTACCAAGTTACGCCTACTGAGAAATTACCACAAAGCTACATCAGCTGGGTGATAAAACTGTACAAGCTGGGTGATAAAACTGTACGAGCAGGCCCCGAAGATTGTTGGAACTGGACAGTGTCACTTGATGTAACTGACAATAGCATGGAGTCCAAGTAAGTTAAAAAGCATCAATGATTGAAAATTAAACTGATGCCCCTGCACTCCCACTCCCAGTAGATCCCCTGCCTTGACATTACCTAATAAACATACATTGATACTCGTGTCATTTTCTGAACTCGTGTAGTTATTGAACTATATTGTTGTTCTTGAACTTTGGTGTCTTTATTGAACTACACAAAAAGGAAAACCGAAAAAATGTAACATTAAAAAAGTCCTCTTTCTATATTGTAAAAGTGTGAGAAGGATGATGATATTCATTGCATGAAAATCCTGCAATTTTTTATATCCTTTGAAATTTTTTCCCCCTCATTTTAAGATGCGGACGCCCGAGGAAACACATTTTCAATATTACACCATTAAAACGCTTACTAGTGTCCGTTTTCTTGGCTTTTTCTAGTTTTTTTTTCTATTAACTCTGTAAAGCGATTACGGAAAAGCTACATACCCATCCTTTCTACGGATTCTCCTCCTGGATTCTCTGCATAAAGCCGTAAAAATGTTGATGTTGATCAAAAACTTTAGCTCACGGCACTTTAGCCCAGTGATAGATTCTGTTGGACTATTTACAGGATAAAAACCATGTTTTCCTTTGTTTGTGGGGCGAAGAAGCAAAGAGAAGGGCAATGTGAACTTATCTCCATTATGAGCAATGAATGTTTTGACAAAATGATCGCAATTTATAGTGAAAAGTTGCAATATAATAAGCTATAATATCCTTGGTTATCGCGCGACGATTATATTTAATACGCTTTATTAACATTTTGATACGTTTGACTCAAACAGAAAATCCTTTCAAAACCCTTGAAGATTATAGCCATATTCTATAAAAAAAATAAACTTGCTTCTTACATTTGTTTAGTTTTAATAAATTGTTTACACAATTTGATAGTCTAGTATGAACATCATGACGCTATGTTTCGTGACCTGTCCACGCCACTTTCGCAAATTTTGTAAACATCCCCGAGGTTTGCGACTTTTATCCCACTGATCATTTTTGCTAACTTATTAGATGACTCACTTCTATCACTAATTGAGAGACCTATACCATATTAACGTCATTTGTTTTTCTCGAGACTAAATTCTTCTGGGCTCTTTACTTATGCGTCTCTAAAGACGCCCCGGTATGAGTTGTACCATCTGGTCGATCTCGGGAAGTTCTTGATTTTTAACGATGGAAATGCTCTTTCCTACAATAAATTGCAATTTTACTATATAGCATTAATAGATAAACACACGCCTTCGGTCGTTTCATCGCAACGTCTCAACTTTTACCACTTGAAACCACGAAACAATTTCGCTCGATGAAACCATTTAAAGTTCCCGGGATAAATTTCTCGTGACGTCACGATGGCCAAGATCACCCGCCGCGCGATCCCTATAGGAGCGATTGGCGAGTTCATCACCCCCCCCCCCCCCCCTGGTTTTGCCCTTAAACCCTTCCGCGACTACAGTATATGCTCGGTCTGCATTTTACCCCAACCTGCATTTTACTCTGAGTCTACAGTCTGCATTTTACACTCAGTCTGCATTTTACCCCTGGTCCGCAGTCTGCAGTCTGCTGTCCGCAGTCTGCGTTTTACACTGACCGCAAAATTTTCTTGAGATGGATTCATTATTTCACACAGTATTAATGGACGACAAATCGCTCAATGTTGACATGCTCGTTAATTCAAACGGTCATAACTTTTGAAATACTGAAATCGTACACGAGTTCTTGTAAATTCTTGTCATTTAAGGAACAATCTTTTCGGCCCTATAGTCTAGAATAATCAACTCTGTCCCAAAAAGTAGAAATATGCTTCTAAACTAAGGCCGTTTTTGGCTGTCTTTTCGATGGCATTTTATAGGGGTCATATTTTGGTTGATTTCATCTTTCTGGGTACGTTTACGGAGAAATACTTAATATCTAGAAAAACTGAAGACATTTATCAGTAAATAGGTGTTAAATTTATTTCGAGATGTTGCGAATAAAAAATTTTACAGCGCTCCAAAAAATGCCAAATTTTCAATTTTTGGGCCCCGCAATATGGCCATGGCGGGCAAAAAAAATTCGTGCTTCTTAGCGCGGCCAGAGAATAACTTTGAATCAAAGCAAACCTATTTTAGTTATAGTCCCAATAAAGGCTTTCATCCACCAGAGTTTCAGGCAAAATTATTTTTCACGCGAAATTGAGTGGGCGGTTTTTACTGAGACTGCCTCTTAACTACGCATTTCCTTATTAAGAAAGCAAAATAATAGGTAAGATTTCTGCACAGCACCATACCCCAGTTTATTACGGCATACAGCAATCTCATACTATAGCGTTTTCACGCACGTGGCCAGCGTCTATGCAAATTTATTGGAACAAAAGAAAGTATTAACATAAGAAAAGAGTTCAACTCCCACAAGATTGGTTTGGAACACCAACATGGCCGTCGTTTTATTGTTTTGGAACAGCAATATGGCCGAAGTGACGTCATGTGAAAACGCGCTATCTCTAGCATCTCACCAATAGCTTTGTATGAGTTGAGTCGAAACATATCTGCATAATAAAAGTATGGAGCTGAGCGGAAATCTCCTGTAATGCAATGCTGGAAAAATGAAATCAGTTTAGTTTCATGTCGGGACCTACCTGGCCTCTGCACACTGCTAGTGGACAGAAGACTGACCCCCAGTCCACCGACTACCTCGATGAACCCTCCATATGGACTAACTTTTAAATAGACTTCAATGGTAGGTACATGAATTAACTACCAGAAAAATAGTAGTGCATATTGGTTATCTCCCAGGGTAGTCTGTTGTAGAGCGTTTTCACATGACGTCACGGTGGCCATATTGGTGTTCCAAAACAATGAAACGGCAACCATGTTGGTGTCCCAAACCAATCCTGTGGAAGTTGAACTCTTTCCTTATGTAAACGCTTTCTTTTGTTCTAATGAATTTGCATAGCTGCTGGTCACGTGAGTGAAAACGCTCTATAGTTAGCGGGTATTCTGAGGTTCAGCCCTGCATCAAAAACAATGTTCATTGCTGATTCTAAACAATTATTAGAGGAGGTTTTTGTGATATCCGGAATAATTAAGGTCGAGGTAAATGTTATCAGCGGTGCCGAAGGACGAGGCTGATAGTCTAACACTTACTGGTTATTCCGGATATCACAAAAAACCGAATCTAATAATTGTTTTACTCCACTCTAATCCTTGAAGTTAAGGTATATATTTTAGTGGCTCGGTGGCTCGGCGGTTCGGCAATCAGGACTACCGAGCCGCCGAACAGCCCCAACAATTGTACCTGGAAAATTTTCCCTGTATTCTGTAGTTAAGTTGAAAGCCGAATCAATTTTTGACCTTATAGCAGTTCTAACGCCTTAAAATAAAACAAGTTTCGGAAAACTCTTGCCAGTTTATAGCACCATCGTATCCCTTTTTGAGGAGAAGACGCCGGCCAATTATTGCGCAGAATGTCTGCACAGTTATGCCATTCAAGCATGAACGCGCTACAAAACTGACAAAAGCGCCAGCCTTTTGGTCCTTTTGGGGTCTGTCTGCAGGTACCATTTACGTGGGCGAACCGGTCGGTTTACGGCTTAGGTAAATTGTGAGCAAGAATCAAGACTAGTAAATTTCGTCCCGGAATCGCGTTTACCATTTCCACTAATCAGTTCCATTTACCGTGACAGGGACACGAAAGGCTAAATGGTAAACAACCAAAGGAACCAAACATTAAAGTTCCCTGGGGATTTACATGTTTGGTTGCATTGTTTCTTTTGTTTTACGTAATCTGTGCCTCGGTATCATCAGAAGAATTAAGCTTTTGTTTCCCCACTAAAATGCTCCATGTTAATGACCCATTTTTTCCAATAAAATTCTTCGTCACTTCCAAAAACAGTCATTAAAATGCTCTGCAGATTATACAATGATTAACGATGAGAGCCTCGGCTATTATAGAGATTTAGGGTGCTTTCCTTTGGGATGATCCGGATCAGGATCAGTGATCTGAGATCACTCGGATCATGGTAGATCAAGGGTGTGTTCCTTTCGGTGAATCCAAAAACGGATTTTAGATCTAAGAACGGATTTCGCGTTTTTTTTCGGCAAATCCAAATCCGGATTTTTGATCTGGTGAATCCTTTTTGAAAAAGGATTCATTGGATTTGAAATCCGAAGAATCCAAATCCAGATTAACGGATTAGTGATCTACGTTGTTCCATTCACAGTGGATCCGAAATTAGTCAGATGATCCAGCGGTATTTCCAGTTGAAGTATTCCCATAGAGGCCGTAGAGTTTCCTCGTTGCTGTCATTTGCCGCAAAACATCTGAAAATCCGTTTTTGGATTCGCCGAAAGGAACACACCCCAAATGAACCGATGAATCCACTCGGAACAAGGATTCATCGGTTCATTTGATCCACAAAGATCCAAGTGATCTCGGATCATTGATCCTGATCCGGATCATCCCAAAGGAACGCACCCTTAAAGGGTGTGTTCCTTTCGACGAATCCAAAAACGGATTTTGATCCTAGGTTTGCCAGATTTCGCGGTCGAAAGGAACGTGAAATCCGAAATTGGATTTGTAACCTTGGTAACCTTTCGCCAACGCGTGCAATATGCACGACAGCCTCTCAAAAAAATGACGTGTTTTCTACTGTTTGACAAATTATGCGATTATACCGTGCAGAATTTAGTGGTCGGCAGTTCGAATAGCGACGATGGAACATACAAAACAGACAAAGAAAGAAGCGCATTAAAATTGAAAATTAGCTAAAGAATGTCGGCCAGTTTGATCCAGTTCCATAGCTCGGATTTTTTTATGTAACACGATCGAGTGCCTGTCGCGTCTACAAGCGAGTTTGTAGCTAGATAGCAGTTCATTTGTTACTTTTACTTATTTCTGATTTCAAGCAATCTTTAGAGACAAATGGTTAGTATATGGATATTTTAATGTACCAGGAATAATCTTCTAATGTTTTCAGATGTTTTGCGGCAAATGACAGCAACGAGAAAACTCTACGGCCTCTATGGGAATACTTCAACTGGAAATACCGCTGGATCATCTGACTAATTTCGGATCCACTGTGAATGGAACAGCGTAAAGAACAGTCAAAGACAAGTTAAGTGAAAACTTAGTCACGTGCACAATTTCACGTTTGCAGTAACAAGACTCTAAATCTGTCTCAGAGGAGGTTGGTTGACTTTCAAAGTTTTACGGCTATCAACAAGGTATAGTGATATAACAACAATATACAAGTTAATAGCTTTATTACAGCAAAAATGATCCTCAACACCGCTGTTATCGGGTGAAATTTAAATTTAATAGTAGATTTCCATCTCGATGAGCTATCTCCGACGTCTCTTTGCAAATCCTAAAAAGAAGAGAAAGTTTGGCATGAAGAACGACCTGTTTTGTTATAGCCTGAAAGGGGATTAGGCTCCTGAGTAAGAAAAATTTTACAGTGGATTTTATATCACCTTTAGAATACACCAAGCAACCGCTAACACAATGAACATCTCTGACTTTTACTCAGTTAGGCTATACAGTATAACAAGGCTAAGACAGTTTATTACCATGTACACCCAACCACTGTTGGTTGTGGTCTCTGTATACGGTCCCAGGTCACCCGCTTTAACTCCTTCCTCTTTCTTGAACCGTTTAAGAATTACGTTAGCCGTATGGCCCCCAGTCTACCCTAGAGAAAGAGAGAGAGCCACCCTGAGTCCCCGAGGTCACTCATTCAAGTCCCCATCTGCCCCTTAGAGGTGAAAAGGGAGCCAGGGGACCGACTATAAGAATCCGATTAACAACTACACTTGACATAACTTACCTTTTTTCTTTTTTGCGCTCCCAAACTTTTTCTTCCACTAGAAAAAAAATGGAACTAATCAATTACACCATGCGATGACAAAACAAACAAACATCTAACACATTGATAACGCAAGTTCAAGATTTCTGTGCTGAAATTATTGAAATTTTTGCAACGTTAATGTCAAATCGCCGTGGGGCTTGGCCCTGGCCTCTTTCGCAGTGATCTTAACCAAGACATGGATGTTTATCTGTCCGTTCATTTAGAATCTTGGAACTGCTGCACGTGCACATCGTGCACAGATCACTTTCTGACGGCTTCCAATTCCTATTGGTCAAGTGTGTTCTCAAGTGTGGTGTAGACCATACTTGGTGACGAACTTCGGCATTTTTGAACTACGAACGTTTCCATGGTAACCAAGTAAAGTTGAAGTAGGTACATTTTACCACTTCACACTCAAAGTAGGTTACAAGTACACTTACATTATACTTGAAAGCTCTAGTGTGAAGCCAAGTAATAACCTACCTTAGATTTTGATTTCCGAGTGTCGTTTCTACGAAGATAAAAGAGATGTAAGTATATTGTGACGGTCTTATGTTCCATAGCCTGTTCCAGGCGTTCAGATTGTGGGACGGCGCAAAGAAACGTGGGCAGAAAAAACAGCGCAGAGGTAGGGTAGGTGGTTCCTTCGCTCTCACCCCCTACCCCACCCACCACTGTTTTTACTCTCTCCCTCCCCCTTTCGTCCTCATTCAGTTAGATGTTTCCAGCTCGATTTAAGGCCGCACTCCACTTCCTGAACGCCTGGAAGAGGCTGTATGTTCCATGAAAACAAAGTATAGTATTAAGGCGACAAGAAATTTTACAAAGTCAATAACAAACTAACCTGGGTCTTTCCGAGTAATCGCCATTCTGGATAATATAAACATATAGAACATACGTAAATCAAAGCAGCCTCGTGATACATATGTGGGAAAGACGACAAAGCCTAACAAATGACATTTTCTAGCTGAAATAATAACGCAGTGTAATACATTCGACTTTCTCTTAATGGCCAGACACCTCGATAAAACGAAAGCCTAGAGCTGGTCTCTGCCTTTCTTTAATCCCTGTATCTGACTCTCTAGAAGACGGACACCACTCTTGGACAGACACTTGGTACTGGTCCCAAAGGTGTCCGTCTTGGAGAAGGTTCACTCTACATGCAGTTTTGCCATGCAATCAAACTTTGAAACTATAATATGACTGTCACTAATGCTTACCTCTTCTCCCGTGTCTAAAGCCGATAAGTTAGCGAATGACGTCAAATCGTCCAGTCCTGTTTCAGCACGCTCGGTCATCTGGGAAAGTAACCAATCAAGTATAGTAAACAAACAAGCTCATCCCCATCGACAGCTATCCATCAACAATGGGGACTGACTCACGACACCAGGCTAGTAATGCCGGCAGTGAATACGTCACTGATAAAACGGATTTCGCGTTCTTTCAAAGTTTGTTGCTTAACATATGAAGTTTCCTGTAGTGAGATGTTGTGAAAAGTTGATGGTTATGCAATGTAATGACCCTTTGACCAACAACAACAATAATTTATTTCACCACGTTATCGTATAAGGGCACAAGTGCTCGTTCAAAATACGAACGTGCTGAATTTGTGCAAAGGAAGGCATGTTTCAAGTCCCCGTAAAATGCCCTTGAAGAATAAGGATAGAACGAAGGGACCACCTAGCATCTCCCCAATGAGTAAACCTGAGCACAGTCAATAGTATGTTACCAAGATAGAGATGGTTACTTTGAACAACTAAGGCACGAGAATGTAACGATATGGGCGAATCAATTAGAGCAACAAACCTTTTTCTTCCTCTTGGCAGGGAGACGAAGTAAATTGTCCTCTTCATACCTGGACAGGATTAAATAATTAATAATAATAATAATTACAAAAGTAAATTATAATTATCAAAAAAAAATCTAGCAGAATCCTTTAAGGCAATTTTAAGATGCATTAACGCCATGAAAATTAATCGAAGGTGGTGCCTTGACTTGCATGCTTCATGTTCATCTTGTCTGAGGGAAACAAACAAACAAACAAACAAAATATGATTGGCAGATGTACGCAGCAAGAGAAGGATACCTTGTTCTTTCCTCTTCTTCTTCCTTGTCTTTTTGTTTTCTCCACCGCGACACAGTTTCATCCTAAAAAACATCCACACAAGTTGCATGCAATGTAAGCTTAAACGAGTTTATCGGGGATGAAAATGGACTAACGTTCCCAGCAATAACAGAAATATAATTATCATACCCGGATTTCTTGAGGTCCCTCACTGTATTCATCTACAGAGAAAAAAAAGTTAGCATTTGGTATACATAAACACAAACACATACACAAAGACACAAACAAAAATAAAACAAGGATAACAAGCTGCTCCGAACAGGATTTAGTGAGGACATAGGGTTTGACTGGTTTGAGGTTTTAGTAGTACTAAATTGCATCAGTTGTGATTAAGTGAAAAAATCTCACACACTGTTTAACAAGTCAAAAGTATAATATGAAAGAAACGAGAAAAGAAAACCTGTGGGTCAAGGTCTGCATTTACCTCTTAAATCCTGCAAAAGTGAGCTCGCTAAAACTCTTTTTCTAGATCTTTCTTCATCTTTCTCTTTTCTCGTTTTCTTATCACCGTCTTCATCTGAAAAGAATCCAGCAAAAATTAATACGATAAAGAACACTCACTATCTATGAAAACCATAAGCGGATTCATTTGTTCAAGGCTGGGATAGGGAAGGCAGTGATAAGCCTTAACAAGGTGATTCAAAGTGGCACAAGTTTCTGTGGTTACGGGCTACATATGTTACTCTTTCTTTTGTTAGATCCCTTGTTCATTGAGCCATTTGCTCCAAAAATAATATTACAGAACCACATGTATCCATAGCCACTTTGAGTGTCAAAATAGTTGAAAAAATTGAATAGTGAGGAAAAATCTTTTTTTGTGCCCACACAAGCCCTTCAAAAATTATTTTTCTTCTATTATAATACAAAAAAGGAAAGCAACGAAACAAGAAAAAAGTCTGTGAATAAAAAGAAGCTTACCGTAAGGAACAGCAGCCACTTTTGGAGGCACATAGACTTTGGATTTTTTCTGACCATCTTCTTCATCACTGCTTTCAGAGTCCTGGTCATCCAGCTACAAGTGGAATATCCACATAGCAGTTGTCAATAATATTAATGTAATGTTAAAGATATTAATACAGTAGAAAAGTGTAACCAAAACAAAAATATGTATCTAAGGATTTACATGAAATATTAAACCTGTTATGGAGCAATTGTGTCAAACCCTAGCCCAATAATTAAATCCAGTGATCTTTAACTACAGACTTCCAATTTACGACATGAAAAAGACAATTTATTTTGACTTTCTTCACAAACTGCCTTCATTTTGAGTGAATGATGGCACGGAAAAAAAATCTTTCACCATAGGCCAAACAAGTTATTTTTACAGGAAAATGAACAATGTCTTCAGACATCAAAAACCTGTGGGTTTATCTCATGGACGAGTAAAGTGAAAAAATGTGCTTTTTTGCTTGGACGCACAGAGGAAAAATAAAACAAACCTTGGTTGCCATATTATCAGGATTTGGTTTAAATCTCAAGGGATCATTTCCACCACCTATTAAAGGAGAAAAACGCATTAAACAACCAAACTTAACCATAATCAACTTTCAACAGAACTAGTGATAATATTGGTGCAAGTTAGATGTCTCTGGGGGAGGGAGTAATGTGGCTTACAAGAAATTTTAAAACTGTTATGATTGTACAAAATGTTACCATTGAAGACGTTTCTTTTTTGCCCAAAGGTGGGAAGGTGGTCTATTTTAAGATGCACCCTAGAGTTACAACAGTTTTAGAGCTGTCGAGCAAAATTTATTGAAAGCACGTAATCTAAAAGACATCCATGAACAACCAGATGCTGTCCAATACACCAAACCAGCTTCCCCAAGTGAGAACCTTATAGTTGGGGAACCTCTTGTAAATGACTGCCTCTTGTAAGCAAACATGACTGCTTTTACAGGTGACAGTTTTTATCCCCTTTTGTTTTTTGACCTCTTGTAAGCAGTGGCTTGATGCATGGTTTGATCTTCATGCCCACCGCATGTAGCATGACACACTACTTAGAGTATACAAATGACATTACTTATCGGTTAATATGGAAAACTCATGTCATACCTTAGAAATTGCATGCAATAATTTCACTACCAAAACGTAGCTGTGTCAAGACTTACTCAGAAGAGACACCTGTGATTCAAATGTCGGAAGCGACCACCTCCAAGTAAGGGACCACTAAATCTGTGCATTTTGGGTCATCACTTAGGGGAGGTTTGACTGTACAAGATTTGTTAGCAAACAATACACAATGTACAAACCACACAAACAGATTCAGATTCAGCCTTTGATTACTTGGCCACACATAGTATTACATTAAAAAAAACAAATAAAGAAATGACAACAGGCATTCCCTACCTGCTATCCCAGTTGTAGCAGCTTTAATCATTTTGTCAATCTGATATTTCATTTTCTGGTCAATAGGTCTCATTTTCTCTAGAACCTATGACAGAGACAAATTAGGGAATTCTCAGTGGAAATCAATACACTGGCAATAAAAAAAATATATTAAAACTGGTACATCAAGAAGAAAGTTCAAGTTTAGTTGTTGACTAGCTTGTGTTAAGCTCCAAGGATGGATTACTTGTATGCAAAAGAAACTTAGTCAAAGCCATAACATTATTCGCCTGCGTGCAGACACTTTAAACCTTGTGACTATATCCACGCTATATGCGATACGTGGGTTGGGTGCACCGCCGGCTACAACATTATTGCAATAAGAACAATGAAAAAATTACATGGCTACTCTATGGACATTTAAGGCATTAAAATGAGCCCAAGAAAATCCATTACATTGAAGTATTTAGTGATGGATTACAGTATCAAGTCAAATTGTAATGAAACCAAAATTCAATACGCAACAAGTGTTCTTAAGATGGACGTACCGACACCAAAACCAAAAATTTTACTCACAGTGCGAGCTTCAACAAGTCTTTCAACAGCTGGATCTCCCTGCCATGATTTACCATCTGTTTTAGTTAGCAGGTAATAGGTAAGATCAATCACATAACTGCAAGAAAACAGTTAGAAATGATCATTCTAAGCAGGTTATTTAATTAATATTAAATTTAGATTCTCAAATAAAGACAGGTATCATTGGTTATCTAGTTGATCAGAGGCTCTTTTAAAAAAAGTTGCAAGACAACAAATAACAACAAATGACTATGATTTCAAAGAATCAATGACACAATTTCAACATTCTAAAGTTCTTTTAATTATGTATCAGTAATTAAAATATTGTACCAACAGGTTGTATGTTATTCATTTAAGAACAAAGACTTATTTATGCATATAGATTTTAATCATACATGTAGACTGACCTTAAAAGAAGATGAAACTTTACTTCCAAAAAACTCACGCCCTAAAAAAAATCAAGCAATCAATCACTCAAAGTAAATACAGTCATGTAAAACAATATATTCACTTATCTATTTCGTTATTTAATGAAAACCAGACATGAAAGTCAATATTAATGATTTCATCATTATTACATTAAGAGGGTTCTTCTGTAGGTTAACTTTCCACCAAGAAATGCATTCATCTTGGTGTGTTTTGCATTTAATTCATATCACTCATATTTGAGGAGCAGCAACGGTGAAATAGGTAAAATACAGTTGAACCTCCATATGCAACCACCTCTCAAAGGGACCACCTCCCTTACACTCACTTAAGCGACCACCTCCAAAACAAGTTACCTCGCCCAGTCAAAGTCTTCCAGTAACTGGCACCAGTTGGAACCTCTTGTAAAGACCACCTCCTGTAAGTGACTACGGCCATTATTTGGGGCTGATTGTTTAATGATTTTCGATTGAGTTTTTAAACCTGTTGTAAGTGACCACTGACGATTTGTCTGATCTTTTATGTTTGCTGAGTGTACTATGCTACTTAGAATATAGGAAGAACTTTAGGGACAACATGGAACTACACATGTCATTACTTAGAAATTGTGTGCCATAAATTAGCTTCCAAAAATGTATCCAGACATCTAGTGCTACCTCCCGTAAGCGGCCATCAAGTCTTTGCATTTTGGGTGGCCACTTATGGCAGGTTCAACTGCATAAAGAAGAAGGTCAACATAAAATAATAATATTTCATCCAAATATTTCATGATCTTACCTTCACTTAAGAAAGACCATTAACACAAACTAAAAGCAAAACATACAGCTTGGAAGTTCATTACTACCAGCTATAGCATAGCACCATCTTTGCAACTCTGGTTCACTGCCATTTTAGTCATCAAAATTTTATCTACTCACAATGGGCACCAGAACGGTTACAGCTTGGAGTGATGTTGTGTTAAATAGTCGACAAGCAGCGTGGTCGAGCGGTTAGAGCACTGGACTTGTAACATGAAGGCCTGGAGTTCAAATCCTGCTCTGACTACTGGCTGGATTTGTTCTCGGCAGTCCTGAGTTCGAATCCTTGGCCACGCTTGTAACATAGGCAACTGGTTTGCCTCCTACCAGTTCGGATACCATAAAATTCCGAAAATAAGCCCCCAGGGTTATATTTTTCAAAGGCCCTTTTTGAGGGACTCATTTTTGGAGGGGCTTTTATTCAAACGGCCTTATCTATGGAGGGAAATTTGCATTTCAAAATCAGTTGGGCTAGCCTTATGGTTGGAAGGAATTTTACCGTTTTTGCTTTGTTTTACTTTGTATTTGAGGGAAATTTCCAAGTACAAGCCACCGGGGGGGCTTATATTTGGAGGGGTGATTTAACGGAGGTTTTTTTGCGTTACTAGTTTGGGTTTGGTTTGGGTTTATATTTGGAGGGGCTTATTTTCGGAATTTTATTGTATTTAATCATGTTATTTTCCATTTAAATTATTTGTTCTTTATCCGTGAAAAGCTCCATAAGGTGAGAGGATTATTATTATTATTATTATTATTATTATTATTATTATTATTATTATTATTATTATTATTATTAACATAAAAGCAAATGACTCTTTTCCATTGCTTACAAAGTCAGCTTTTGAAACTCATCTGAACTACAAACCTTTTTAGTGAGTAAAGAGCCACTTGTGATTTTTTCCATCAATTTCTCCACATGCTGATCAATATCAGACACCTTTAACAATATTATTGTAATTATTAAAACAACAAGAGAATCATTTTGAATGGACATTTGGAGTGAGGGATGTAATTCACATATAAAAAAAGGGGCCTGGTATTCAGTCGATGGAAATCAGTATCAAGGTATATGAAAAACGAAAAACATCTATTTTTGATTGTATAGCTGGCTTTTGCGAGGCATTTACAAGATATATAAAAAAATGACTGTGCCCGTTTGAAGACATGGTTCATGCACCATCACCAACTTACTTTGGATATTTTTCCAAATTCCCATAAATTAATCAATAAGCTTAAATGCGGCTGATACGAAATAAAATAATGAATAAGTGAATCATTATTGATGAGTTGAAATCTGGATTCCGCAACAGACATTTCCCTTGCACGAAAATCCCCAAACATTTGACCAAACAGTACTGCAGAAGGAAGAGGCTGAGGAGATGAGGGGTACTTTGCTCACTTGATCGAAGTTCATGGAACAACAGCTTTAGGGCCAGCAAATATCACGCACCAACCGCAGCGATTGACATTTTTTTGGATTGAAGAAGCGAATCCTATAGCTTTTATCGACCAAGATCAATCGTACGAAATCTGTCAAGCCTACCGCGCGCCGCGCGCTGAGTCTATTGTTGACCGAAGCCTTTCTCTCTCACCTTCTCCCCCATCTCTCTCATAGTAGATATGACATCCGGCAAATCCCTTGCTATTAACTAATAAAAAAGAAGATATGGATTTTTAGATTACTTTTGAAACTACGGAAAACGAGTGGCACAGTTGAAAGCACGAGTCTACGAAAAGATTAACACCTCTTCTGCCGCCATCTTGGAATATGAGGATGACTCAACGATCACGTTGGCAGCGGTTTCCTTGTAAAATGGAGTTCTGTTGTGTAATCAGGAGGGAGTCATAAACTTAGGCCTGGGCACTAGAGCAGATATTGGCGAATGAAAATCCGATGTGTCTGGCCATCGTGACGTCACGTTCAAGCCGGCCGGAAAAGGTTTGAAAGACGGTAAACAAAGTGATTGTCGAGAAAAGTTCACGGTCCAATTTCTCAGTAACAGTAGAGCAAATCATTTAAACAACTAAAGCGAAGCTGTAGATGTTATCATATAAAGTATCAATAACGCAATTCTAACCTGAAAACAAAAAACAGACTGGCGACAAGACTCAAAAGTGTTGACAAACGCTCCTACAGATCGATAAAAATCATCACCAAGATCATCTTTAATGGCCTGTAACTCTGAAACTCCACAACACTGCGTTTGGAGACAAAAACATAACTTACATAAGTCAAAACTCTTTCTCATTTTTGAAAAATTAAATCTCATAACAATTTCATAAAAATGATCAGTGACTTTAAACACTACTTTCCGCAGGTACCTTGCGAGTCAGCCGCGAAGTAAAATTAGTTAATCCAACAATAAAGCTCTCGAATTGAAACAAGTAATACGATTAATTCGAGAGTATCTTTTTATGTCAATGTTTGAACTTGAGAAGTGCTTGAATACAGTTCAAGTGTACAAAATTGCCTAGGAAATATGGTTACACTCATACTCCGTTTATAGCCAGTTGGGCTGACGCAAGATTCTACAGGAGCCTTCCACTGAAAACAATACCTTCAAGAAAAAGTCAGAATCAAAACAATGGCTTTTATAAACAGGTGGTAAATATCCCAGAATTGGGAACGGAACGCTTAGGCTAGTGACTCGGCGATTTAAACATTTTTACTTCGAACCTGGACAGCGACATTGAAGCTTATCTGATAACGGCTTACGACTTGAAGAGAGAGTTCCTGAAGGTACCAAATCGCTTTTTAATGAGAAGACAAATATTCTGTCAAGGTTCAGCTTTACCGTTCAATCCTCCCCCAAAAAAGTGGTAACCAGGACGCCTTTTAAATTGGTCAATAAACGCTCGAAAATTCTGGAGTAACTGTTTCCATGGGGGTCCGCATATTCCAACCAGCAGTGCAGATTCAAGCATTTCACCCACCTAAACTACACTGTACATGCTTCGATTGCCGAAGCTATTCGGGTGTAAGTTTTTTGTGGGTAAATAATAGTTGCTCCATTTGCTCCTCAGAGGTAAGTATAAGGAAACTATTTCCCAAGTCTGTTGTTCTGTGGGAGTATATCTACCACACTTGAAATTATGCTTCTAGAGCTGATACCCAAGTATCTCAGCAACAAAATACTTATAGTGTAAATCTTTTATTGACACTTTTTTTACTTTCCATGGAAGTATGCAAGATAATCTTACTAAATAAAAGAAAAAGTCAGGAAAAGTGTCTAGACAGATCATATTACTGAAGACAGTACATGAAGCACTGGGCAAAGAGAAAAATAATCAAACTAACCAAAACATTTTGGGTTGTAGTTTCACATTACTAAAAAATACAACTGGAAATCTGTCTGTATTCTCAGGCTAAAGCTTCCAGTAATGAATTGATTCAAAGGCTATGCCTGTTAAAACACATTCTTCATTATTTTTCTTCTAAAATCCTGTCTGTGAGCAGTTACACGAAAATAATTTCTTGGTATAAATCCTCACATTGTCAATAACCAAAAAAAAGAACAAGTAGATGATCAGTAATGTTATGTTCTGGAGTGACCATAGATGTTTTGATCAAACGGTGATGTAGAGGCCAAGAGAATCAGTAATAATGAGAGGCCTGCCAGTCTACTCTCTAATTCAGTTTACATGTGAGCCATGTAAGCCTGGAAACGTCTTGGTCTAAGTAGTGTTAATCCTGTAGGAAAAAACAGAAAATGATTAGCATTACCATATTATTTACACCACCATAGTTAGTAGACACTATGATACTACTGAAAACCTGTTTAAGATTTGTATACTGTTTTATATAGTTAGATAGACTGATTAGTTACTCTTGGTGACACAAAGTAAGCGAGTAAAGGGTGCAGTGTCTACATGCATCAGTCAATTGAAACCCTTCTCCTCCCCCCCTCTAAACCTCTGGGGCATAGCGGGGATTTAATGCAGCCAATGCCAAGCTAATTCCAGGGTGTAACACATATTAAACAACATGCTGGCCCTGGGTGCAGTGGAATTAACAAAATTCCTGCTTGACCCAGCTCATGAGCAGGGATTTAACAGCACATAGTTTATACATTTTTGGAAACGGGAACAGAAGGAGGGATTTAACATGAGTGACTTAGGAGAAGCCCCTGTTTCCTCTAGGGGGGGGGGGGAGGGTTATGCCGTAGGTATGTTCCAACTGAACGGCATGGTTTTCAAGCAGTTTGCTCTTGGACAGGGTATAAAGAGAGTTTGGGTTCCAGGAAACTGATTGGTTGAAGATTTTAGTCTAGACTAAGCAAACTGGGAATTGTCCCTCAAAATTAGAATCAAAAGCAAGGAGTTGCCGTTACTCAACAAAGGAAAACCGAGAATGAAGTTGTTCGTCAGGGCTAGACAATTAGCAAAGAAACCAAGTCCCCACTCCTAAAATGTAAAAGCACACTGCAAAACAAAAGTAAACCTTGGAACAGGTGGAAGCACTGTTAAAAATAATTTATTGTTAACAAGGTTCAGCCAGGGGATGACATTTTTCATGAACTTGATGCAACGCAGTTGAGAGTTTCTATCAACAGGTCTATTGGTTTGAAAATAAAATAAATAGATACAGAGTACCAGACAGAAGAGATCGGTTTAAATCAAGCCAAGAACTACAACTACTAATTCCCTGCCATAAGGTGCTTTTAACAAACTACTTGGCCCAGGAAGTGGAAAAATTGGTGGTGTTTTAACACCAGGCTATTGTTAAATTCCCAGGGATCAGGGGGCCGGGGTTTCAATTGACTGATGTATTATTCCACCAGATGTTGAGAGGGTATTGAAAGTAAACTACAGTGTACATACATGTACACTTGCAGGCTTGATAGTGCAGTCTAAAATTATCCTTCAAGGATGTTACCCCCCTCCCCCACCCCCGGGACTTTCCTAACATCAGAAGGTGTCCAAAAAATTTACGAAGGCTGAACAAATATTTAGATTACATGTTGTAGTGCCTCAAAAAGAGTGAACTTCTCCACGATCGGGCTTTTACGAGATTTTAAGAGGTCATAGTAATCTTAACAACTCTCAGTATACTTATATACGTCTTACTGAAGAACCGAAATAACGACAAAACAGCTCATTTATAACAAATTTTCGTAACCAACCTCACTTCAACAAGATTGCAAAATTATAACGGAGGAAATTGATTCGAATAACTACACTGATCATTTTTGTGGCTTATTCCCTGACATTTATCATATGCTATATGGATTCTGTGAGATATAAACTACTTTGGAGCGAAGCTACAAGTCTTCTCATGCTTTTTATCCAGAGAAAAACGAGTTTTTGTCGAGCGAAATTCCTCACCGCACTCACATAATTTTCCTAACTTGGAGACTCACCAAAACGCTTCAGCAACCTTTTTTGCCGAATTTTCATGTAGCAATCAAAATACACTTACCTTTTCCGTTGGAATATGAGGTAATGGTATCCTCGATGAAAAGGGAAACCACATTGCTGCTTCATTCACGGGAAAAAATAAGCTCAAAGTGTTCACATAAAAAACAATAACACCGCCATTTTCGAAAATTCTGCTCGTCGCACGCCTCACTTTGGTGTGACGTCACGATGGCCCGACACATCGGACAGCCGCGCTGACGAGTTTATGACTCCCTCCTGTGTGTAATTCAGGAGTGTAATTTGTGTTGGATGTCCGTCGTACCAAGCAGCAAGCAGGCAAAGGATATGGGAAGTCTGTCGGCCTTGTTCCTGGAGGAACAGCAAAAAAATACGTAGGGTGCCTGTTGATGGTAACCTGGGCTCAAGCACGTTTTTGATTAAAAAAAAACAAACAAACAAACTCCTCCTCTTTTAACTATTAGGATTTTGAACTTGTACACCCATCGGTTGATTCTCTGCTGTCCTGCTGATTCTCTGTTTCCCAAGTTTTTAATTGTTTTTGTTTTTGTTTTTTTTTTCGTTTGCTCATTTAAATAATCAATGAGTGAAGACAAAAGGCACGATGATTGTCCCGGACGGCGGAACATTAGCATAAATAGGACAGGGATGTTTGCGTTGGTGTGGCTCAGACTATATCTGAACCGTAAAGGCAATCTTACTCAGACAAAGTATGAAAGCATTTATTATTTTTATTTCGAAAGTCCTTTACGCAAAACCCAAAGCGATACCTTTTCAAAGTGTAAAATTGTTGGCTTTCTGTCTGAACACCCTAGATGAATCCAAAATCTGCAGTTAATTTCTATCCCTAAGCAACCCCCTTGTTTTCCATGTTAGCCCACCTGTCTAGCCGGTACAGCCGCACCCTCCCCTCAAACAAAATCGGGGGTGGTGCGGCTGAGGTTTTGCGCATTCGTGGCAGGCGTCGGAAGGAGTAAAGGTAGAGTAGAGGAGTAGGGAGAAAGTTGAGGGATTGGGAAGAGAGGAAAATGCATTTTGGCCCTTTTCTTTTTTAAGGTATAACAATAATTTAATGACTTATACTGCGCGTGTTACATGGAGATATGCTCACACGTACATTTCACTAGAAATGACCACTCCAGAAATACCATAACATACCATGCTCTTTGTTTGTCACCCCAATATTTTGCATAAGCATTGTCTTCAGTTTCTCTTGGGAGTTAAAATGGCCCCAAGAGAACAGTGAAAATATTGCTTATGCAAAATTTTGGGGTGACAAATAAAGAGTATTATGGTATGTTATGGTCTTTTCTGGAGTGGTCAATGATTACAACATCCTCGGAGACCCAGGGACAGTCAGTCGGGATGGGAGAAAGGGCGCGACGAAAGGAACTCAGGAGAAACTTTTTGCCGATTGGGCACAATAATATAAAGCATTTTTTGTGCCCAATCAGGAGGCGGCATCCGGTTGAATTTTTGGAAATAGTTCGGTGATAGTCGGTACCCAGGGGTTCTTTCGCCCGTACTTGAAAACTTTCGTCGCGCCCTTTCTCCCGACCCGACTGACTACCCCCTGGGTCCCCGAGGATGTGATTACAATAAAACATAGTGGTGTACTACAGTATATGAAAAATATTACATGTCAATGAATTTGCGTATAATAGTTTACAGTGGAAATAAGGAAACGAAGAATTCAGGGGCACCCAACGACAATTTTTGGAAAAATATCTGTTCGGAAGACGATTTGAGATCTAGAATTTTCGGAACATTTGTTGTAAAATCTCTTGCTTGCCTGCTTCTCCTAGGATTTTCGAACATCTAAAATATGGTATAATTGCCTATTTTTAACGGATTTTTACCCTAAAAAAGGTCACCTAGAATTTTCCGGAGCCTTTTTTCTGGCGGAAATTTTCGAAAAGGTAAGTTTTGATCCCTATAATTTTCGGATCACTAGACTTTCAGCTAGGAAATCCGAACAGATGAAAAATTTTTAGGGGATAAAAATATGCCTATATCTACCGTTTAAATACCAAAATACGTTTAACAATGCTATGTTTTAGTGGTTTTGAACTATATTCTCGTTGGGTGCCCCTGAGAATTGGATATCAGATTCCTCTAAGCAATAAAATGGGAATAAACTACCAGCAGCTATAAGCTGTCCTAAATAGATAGGTTTTCAGGAAGCGTTTAAAAGCGGCAACATTAGCGGATAATCACAGGTAGATCGTTCCAAAGTTTTGGTGCCACGGCGGTAAATGAATGGTCACCAAGAGTAGCGAGAGTTCTTATATTTGGATGCTGAACTAATAGTTTGTCATCAGAAGAGCTTAGATTGTATCGAGGAATAGTTTTAAGATTTATATAATAGTTCTGTAATATATTCAGGAGCGAGTCTATTTAATGCTTTATAGGTAAAAAGTAAAATTTAAAATTGAATTCTGTATCTAATCATGGCAGACAGTGGAGGCTAAATAAGGTGGGAGTAATGTGATCGAAGCATCCAACATTGCAGATCAGCCTGGCCGGCAGCTGCATTCTGGACTCGTTGGAGCTTGCGCAGCAGGTTGTTAGGCAAGCTATACAAGAGGCAGTTGCAATAATCCAGACGACTTGTTACAAACGCATTGACCAAAATATCAGTACAATCCAGACTGACAAACTTCCTAATTCTTCTTATGTTATATAAGTGGAAAAAAAGCGGTTTTGCAAATTTCATTTATGGGTGTGTCCATCTTTAACTGTCGATCAAACCAGGTACCCCCTCCCCCGTCCCTTTTTTGTACTTGTCAAGCAGGCTATTTTCATGTGGGAGTCACCCCCCACCCTCCTCCCCCCCTCCCCCACCAGAACGCAAGTATGGATAATTACAAGGATTGCGTTCTACCTTTGGACTTTTCACCATTTATTTTATCATTCATCATGTTTAACAATTTGATGTACCAAAATATAACCACTGGGAACAGTGTATTCATTGGCTCTGTCATCAGCATATTTTATGATTTTCTCCTTCTTCAGCAGTCTTATTTTCCCTGCTTCCTCCATTTCTTTCAACTTTTTTTCGTAGCCGTACTCTGGAGTGATATAGGTATCCTTTCGTATGGAGTGAGCCATGATTCCACCTAAAAGAGAAAAAAAATGACAATTTACATCAGGGCATCGATTTTTTCCGCGATTTCTCCAAGAATGAGTTTATCCGCACTAGGCTACAATCATGAACAAATTTGCATTTGAAAGGCCTTTTTTATCACACATGCAAAACTCCTCTCTCCACCCCCGCAAATAACGATGGACGCGTGTATAAAGAATTCTTCCCAAATTTCAAAAGGTAACAATGCTATTCTGAGAAAATTACAGATGATTACGAATACCACATAGTTACTGTCCCAAGAAATTTTGTCCAGGATCGATTGCAGGCACTTTTTTATTTACTTTGCAAATTTAACGGGTAAGCCATTGGGCACTCTTATATGTGGAAATTGTTAACACCATTCAGAATTCTAAATTCGAAACTTTGTCAAAACTTGCCAAACTTTAAAAACGCCCCAGCGCTGTCAAGGGAAAATGACAGTAGAATCCAGTTAGTCCCCAACTCGCCCTCTATTGGGAGAGTTTGCTTTTTTGTACGCAATCGCTTCTCGGGTTTTCTCGCCGAATTCACCATTCGCTTTTTAATTTGAAGCTGATTCGCTCCTGCTTTTCTTTTCGTTCGAATTGCGCAGATTTGGCGAATAACTACCGTTTATCAGTGGGTAGGATGTTGGTTTTAATAGCAGAGACAATTAGCAGGTTTTGTCGTCATGGGGTGGAAGGACTCGACCTGAATCATCGCCAAACTTAGAAAACAAAAGCAAGCAAAAATCAAACTTGAGGGAAGTCACTTTCCGGAGAACGTTTTTCGGTATAACAACTCCCTTCTGAAATAACCTCTTTTAACAATTGTGAAGAAAGAACTTACCGGGCTTTATTAAAGATATAATTTCATCAAAAGCTTCTGGCTTCAGTTGCCCAGGTGTAAAAACACTGCAGCTAACGGCAGCATCAAACTGACCCATAGCAAAGTGCTTTCTCCAGTTGTAAAGCGAATCACACACCATAGCCTTGTATATGTTCTTCTTCTCGGCCAAAGCCAGCATCTTAGGCGACAGATCGATTGCCACAAGATTTGTAAAACCTCTTGCTCTCAGCTTTTCTCCGATCAGGCCTGAACCAGCTCCAATATCTAAAATTTGGACCGCATCTTTGTCCAGCGTTGGTAGTGTGTTTTCTATGGCTTTTTGAAGTTCAGGAACTAGAAATTCTGGGGACTGGTACTTGGACGTTTTCATGTCCTGCGGAAAAAAACATGTGTAATGGTCAAGCAGGATTTGTTACCGCTCAACGCAAGAAGTTAAATAAAACGCCGAACAAAGAGTGCGGAATAGAAAAGAATGTACATGAACAAAGCACATTTTCTTAGAGGGCCTTAGCTAAGGGTCTGAATGGGGTTTAGTGTTATTTGCCCATAATTTTTAGTGTTTGCTGTTAAATTGGCCAATTTTTTAATGTTTACTGTTTCCCAAGTTAAGTGCTTGGAAGGTTCTTCGGACATTTTCGGCAATGGTCAGACCTCTTCGTTAGTCTTGAGAAATCTTCGACAGTCTTCGGGAATCGTCTGTAGCCGTTCGAAAATCTTCTGAAATAATCCGGAATTGTCGTAGAATGGTCGAAAACTCCTTGATATACTAAACAAAATAATATTGGCCTTTTTGGAGCCGTTTTGGCTTCTTTCTGGAAAAATGTACTGTTTCAAAGAATTTTTTACTGTTAGTGTTCAGAATGCCCAAAATTTAAGTGTTACAGAGCCAAAAAATGAAGTGTTTAGGTCATCGAGGTACCCCCATTCAGACCCCCTTAGCTAGCATAACAGTTAACACTTAAATCCAAATCAAGGTAGGAAGCCCATAACATTTAGCAGTAAACTCCATCTAGACTCTTCGCGTATGCCAGAATGAGCTCGAATTGCCATTCTTTGCAGCTTTTCGGCAGACTTCGCGAGTGAAAGCCATTATTTGAACACGGAAGCCTTCAATTCATTGCTGCTATATAATCAAGAACATGTCATCCCCATGTAAAGTGTAAAACAATAAATCTTGCCCCATTTGAGCAGGTTAAAACTAGATTTTTATCAACCATGTTTGCCAAAACCCATTAACCGTTGTCGTTGACAACGAGTGTTTATTTACATAATCATCAAAATTGGTGGTTATCGATATTTTTACATTTGCGATATTTGTGTTCTATAGATAATTTTGTTATGTCAACTGTACAAAGTTTATTGGTAGTTATCACTTAGTTTAGTTGTTTGAAGAGTGAAACCCCTGTCCATCGGAGTTTCTCAATAGGACCGTTTAGCTTATATTAATGATAAGAAACGTAGTCTATTCATTGTTGTTTAAGAAAGAGGTGTTAAGTACACGTCTTTTTGCTGAAAGCATCAATAAGATATTCATAACTAAACTGATTCGTAAACAACTTTCCAGTTAATATATGGAAAAAGGCGGGACTTATTAGTATTGTTCTGTCTTTTGTTTTCTTTAAACAATGAATGTATGCATAATTAATGTATGGGGTTAATACGGAAATCTTGCCAACATTTCTTGTAATTTTTATATCTCTCTGGCCGTTTTGTCTCGACTGGAAGGTTCCTGGACCTAGGTGAATTTTGGAGTAAAATTGGTTTTTCTAACCACGCAACAACCTCGAAAAAAAAAGGTTAGTTCTTGCTCTGACGAATCGGATTTTTACTGATGTAAGACTAATTTTAAAATGCGTGAGATTCACAGCTTTCAAAGTCCAGTCAGGATAAAAGAAGCAGCAACGAGTCTTTGTCAGAGAGATCCAGCTAGTAGTGTGCTTGTAAAGTTGTGTCAGGGAGTGAAGTAATAAATCCAAGTGAACTCGAAACCAAAAAGTGTCAATTCATTTGTAGAAGGACTTATGTCCCCCTAACCTGCGTGGCAGACGTTCAAAAGGGAAGGGGAAATGAACTAGGGCGCGAGACCGCGCGCGAGGGAGGAGGGAGGAGGGTAAGGAGTAAGGAGGTTCTCGCGCGCCCAAATTCCTCCTTCCCCTTCCCTTTTTAACGCCTGCCACGCAGGCTAATGTCTTCCCTAAAGTTCCGTTTACAATAGGAATACGGATTCTGGAATCCGGGAAATTTACCAGAACGATTGGAATCCGGAATCCAAGTTTTCCTGACAAAGAATCTAGAATCCAGTAACTGACATGAGGGGACACAAAGGGCTTGCACTGTAAGTATCCCGGAAGGCTCCATACCATTCCTTATAATTTTGTTATAAGGAATTGTATGGAGCCTTCCGGGAGACTTTTCTTCATTAGCTAAGGCGCGGCGGATTTTGTCACGTATGATCAGCGCGAGGTGTTTTTCCCGACACCCTTCTGTCAGGAAAATGTCATCATATGAAAGCAAACCAGACACGATCGCGTCGGCAGGCCGAAGCCGGCAAAAATAAAAGGCTTTTCTTCTTCCAGTTTTGTTTCGATGTGGTCAAAATAAATCAGGTTTGTAGGTTGTAGGTAATAAAATATTGTCTTATTCAGTTCTCAAGAACCTTTAGAAAACGAGATAATTGACTAGAGAAAGAAGCGTGAAAACGCTTTTCTGGAAGAAAATATATTTTAATTCTCGCAGCAATTTTGCGAAATCGAGAAGCGCAATATATTCAGTTTCTTCAAAGCCGTCATGATTAAGCAGTGTAATGCCATCACAACTAACAATGAATTTAGTTTGTATCGCAAAAGCCGCGAAAATAGAGATGAAACAAAAAATGGATCGGAAAAATTAATAAAATCACCAAAAAACCGTCTCGCGGGAGCTTTGTCAAACAAACCGTTGGTTTATTTAACCTAACCTGGAAAAGAAGACGTCTGCACGCAGAATTCATTTCATACTACATGTAGTTGTGATTTCGGGAACGGACTTTGGGAGCCTCATTGCCGTAATATCTTCTACATTGCAGAAACTACAGCAGAATCGCCCTGCTCGCGTGCTAACTTTCCGTTCCAATTATGACTATACGGTACCAGTGAATTGTTTCGCAATTTAAAGGGGCGAAATTTATTTCCATCAGCGCGTAGTTAGCTAGTTAAGCATTAATAATGCACAGGACTGTAAATAACACGGTTCTAGAATATCTGACGGCTTCGCGTTTTGTTCGTCGCTGCATGCGATTTAATCGCTTATAACCTAACAGAAATGCATAAATACAAACAAGCTCGCTGTTCCACAACCCCGCACTGAATTTTAAAAGAGAAGCCTTTCATATAACGGAAGAGTGTTGTAGAACATCTTGTCTCTGAAGGTGCGGCAATAATTTATTTAAAGGAAAATTAAAAAACCTTAATTTAGATATATGTAAAAATGTGAAGCAGGTTTTTTATTGTTATATCGTTATTATTTTAGTTTTTATCTGGTTATATTTCTATACTTGAATGTAAATATACCTAAGGGAAATACCGTGTATTACCTTACCTTACCTCTGTGATGTGTGTAAATTTGTCTTTTGCTATGATTTTAGACAATACGACTTCTCCTGACTATCAATTGTGCGTCAAAACAATGTATCAAGCGCGCGATAAAGAAATTGTCTAAGTGCCACGGTGTAGCACTTTATGACAAAGTTTTAACGGGAAAACTTGTTGCCATCTGATGTACACCTGTATAGTTTATGTTTGTAAGCTCTACCTAAAATAATCAATGGGTTACACTGCACCCATGGGTGTGCCACCTAAAGTGCAGCCTATGTTTGTTAGCTCTACCTAAAGAATCACTGGGTTACACTGCACCCATAGGTGTGCCACCTAAAGTGCAGCCTATGTTTATTAGCTCTGCCTAAAGAATCACTGGGTTACACTGCACCCATGGGTGTGCCACCTAAAGTGCAGCCTATGTTTATTGGCTCTGCCTAAAGAATCACTGGGTTACACTGCACCCATGGGTGTGCCACCTAAAGTGCAGCCTATGTTTGTTAGCTCTACCTAAAGAATCACTGGGTTACACTGCACCCATGGGTGTGCCACCTAAAGTGCAGCCTATGTTTGTTAGCTCTGCTTAAAGAATCACTGGGTTACACTGCACCCATGGGTGTGCCACCTAAAGTGCAGCCTATGTTTATTGGCTCTGCCTAAAGAATCACTGGGTTACACTGCACCCATGGGTGTGCCACCTAAAGTGCAGCCTATGTTTATTAGCTCTGCCTAAAGAATCACTGGGTTACACTGCACCCATGGGTGTGCCACCTAAAGTGCAGCCTATGTTTGTTAGCTCTACCTAAAGAATCACTGGGTTACACTGCACCCATGGGTGTGCCACCTAAAGTGCAGCCTATGTTTGTTAGCTCTGCTTAAAGAATCACTGGGTTACACTGCACCCATGGGTGTGCCACCTAAAGTGCAGCCTATGTTTGTTAGCTCTGCCTAAAGAATCACTGGGTTACACTGCGCTCTGTGACGGACGTTTGCCTCGCGCTCTCTTCAGAGACAAAAAAGCTATAGTCTGTTTGGCCAAAAATCAAGCGTTGTTCCCCCTAAAAATTTGACACCATATTGGGCCCCGAAAGACGTTAAAAGTTCCTCCACAATAGAAGAGTGTTTTGCTAGAGGTTAGAAACATTTGGCTTATATGAGTTTCAATATAAAGGTGCAAAAACTTATCAGCATAATTATAGCACACAAACATTGTCATCAAACTCCTGGCATGTAGCCTGAATAAGCCAAGCAAATATAAATAAAGCATATAACCAGAAATATTCGTCAAATGGTCTCGTAAAGTAAATTATACTTCACTTTGCGAAAGAAATTTATCTCTTGTATCCGTGTTACGCATCGAAAAAGCGAGGAGTCATCGCATGACATTAGGTAACAGAGGTAATACCCACGGGTTTCACGAATTCCAATTCCACGATTTTTCGCCGAGTAACAAATTTAAAACGATCGAGTTTATTAAGAAAAATTGAGAAAATACAAAATATGATGTACCACTGCTCGCAGTTAGCTATAGCTATTCGAGGCGAGCAGTGGCTTGACACTAAGTAGAATAATTACAATAACAATACTAAATAGAATTAATTATTATCGCACAATACATTAAAATAAGCTGAATACTAAGTACAAAGTGAATAATTACAATTACAATACAATACAATTACAATTCTTACCTTACAGTTGTCGGTTCATTTACCTTACATTCGCCAACACTAGTAAACATGGATAAAACGATGAAATCTGGCACTCTTCTTTCAGAAGTAGCAAGCCGCATGAAGTAAAATCCACCGATATGCGCTGCATTCTCACCCAAATATAAACATTTGTCGTGGAGAAAATACGACGAGGAGGAAAAAATGCCAGATCTTCGCCTCGGCAATGTATTCTAGCTACCAAGCCGGCGTATCTCCAGAAGGTGGACTCGAAGTGGGACAAACCTTGTGATTTTTTCAGGAGCGCTTTGCGCGCAAACTAATTTATTCTGGCGCGAAATGAAGATTAAGAAAATGTATCTGAAATCTAATACACGACAAGAAAATTTTCGCACTTTCGAGGAGCGCGACATATTAAATGGGATTAAGTCGGATTAGCTGCCAGCGGAGAAAACATCCCTGCGTGGGATTGTACTTCCAGTAAAAAGCCTCTGTGTCCTCTCATGATCCGGAATCTACGGCGTAGAATCCAAAATCCAAGACTATCTTGGATCAAACCTTGCGTCTCGGCACCGAATACTGGCAACGTACGCACTTGATGTTTTATTGACTAGCAAATCAGAAGCAGATTACTGCTTATAAGCAAAGCTAATGCTATCACTGTCTTTGTTCTTCAATAATATTTTCGATAAAGTAGCGCGGAAACGCTTGCTAGACAGGCTAGCATTCCTTGTACTTAATAACTATTTGGAACGCTGCCCCCGACCCCCTTATACCCACCGATCTGCTCAGTTTAGAACTGGGAAATATTAAAAAAAAGTAAGTGAAGTAGCGAACGCCTGCTACGCAATCTATTTTAAAGTTAAGCTACACTTGCTGCCCCTCCTAATATCCTGGTTCCGAAGCCCCTTGAAAACATTTAAAAGCATCTGTATCACTGAGTTCTAGTTCTAAACTCTGTAAATAGAATACATATAATTATATGTATATATATATCACTGACCGACCTGTTCATAAGTAACGGACCAAATGTCATGAGCTTTCTTGACCATCTCATCTGACGTGTTCCAAAATGACAAATCATAAATTTCTTTCGGCCTCGGGAAGCTTTCACAAAACCCCTTTCCATCTGATTTTCCTTTTTCTTCTAGAGTGGCTCCTGACATTGTAGAAGGGTCTCAATTGGGATAGCCGTCGGCAGTCAATGACCTAAAGTCAAAAATGGCTAAACGTTAAAAAGGCAATTAAACGGTTTCAAGGTCTTGCAAATAATCAACTCTAATTTCAGCTGCTCCTTGGGGACCTTTGGCTCTCCAAGAATCTTATAATTGTTTGGCAAAACCAGTTCCTGTGTTTTCTATTGCCGGATTAGCATTATTTGTAAAGCTAGTGGCAATTACCATGATTAAAGATCAAGATATAAATTTGTTCTATCATCTATGGTCTTTTCCGCTAATTTGAGCCTAATACTGACATAACAACTGAATACATGTACTTCTGGTTTTATATTATATTTCTTTTCTGATAACCAATAAAAATTTGAACAGACATTCTTCTCTGAATGACTTTTTTTTCCAGAATTATTTCTACAACAAATTATAATACTTTATGTTTGTTCTCTACATGAAATCTCTTGAGAGTTAATTAAATTCAGATTACTTATATGTTAAAACTTGAGAAGGCCTCAGAAGAATTGTATATAATGCTGTATAGCTGATTCAATAAAGGTTGCTTTGGGCATTGGGAAGCTATTGTTTGGTGGTCACTCAAGTAAGTCATTGCATTGTTCCATATGCCCAAATGCTCAATGTCCAATTCAGCCAATGAACAGTTACCAAAGCAACCTTTTTTGATTTAGCTGGGAAATACGTAGAGGGACTATCATCCATTGTAACAGCTATTCAGGCCGGTTGACTAATCCGAGCGAAGCTTAGTTACGCAAGCCATTTTCCCCTTGGGTAAGTGGCTCAGTGTTTTGCACGGGGAAGCTTCAACAGTTTTGAATTATTTTAAGTATCCTTATTTACGCAAAAGTGTGCAAGGTTCATTACATCAGTTTGATTTCGTTAAGAGATTTCGAAAACGCACGTGCCGGCCTTCAAGTGATTTTAATAGTAAGATTCATCTTCTGTTAAATTGTGCCTTCTGTTCATATTAATTGGTCGCGCTGGTCAAACAAAGGATACGTTCCGTTGACCATAATTGACTTTTACTTCACCAAACAAAATCTTCACAGAAAGACAAAGTTTCGCCTGGAGAATACTGATTTTATTGATCTTCTACGTTTTCAAGATCTAATTTGAGTTGGCTTGCGTTTTAGTGACAGAAACCCTGTCCATCGGAATCTCCTGATCAAATTATTAGTTATACTTCATTTAGTGTAATCGATTAACAATTGTTTGAGACTTGTTGCCAAGTAAACACCTTTTGTTGGATAATCCGTGTAATTACATTTTTATGCTAAGTAGTTTTTCTTGCAAACTCGTAGACAACTTTGAGTTATTGTATTGAAAAGACGGGACAATTATAAATTAGTATTGTTAACTATTCCTACAAGAAGACTTTAATGAAACGACAACTTATGTAATGTACAAAAGTTGAACAGTTGTACTTTTTGAAGTAACGATGGTCTGAGTCAGCGATTTTTATACACAATACATTCTTTGTAATTTTTTTTTTTCTCTCTGACTATTTTGTTTTCACTAGATACTAACTGAACTTAAGTGAATTTTAGAGTTAAAGCTGATTTTCTGGCTACGCCATAACCTCAAAGGAAAATATGATAATATTCATTACAAACAACCGGGTTTTTACTGATGTAAGACTGAATTTCAAACAATTAAGACTGACAGCTGTCATGTCAAGTCGGGACATGTCAGAGCTACAATTTTAGTTACCGCCAATTGGGTTTCGGTCTTTTCACGAAAGTACCTCGGGAACATTTCCAGTGCATAAGAAAGAACAAAACAACTCCCGATAAGAGTTCCCGAGGTAGGTTTTATGCGTTCATGAGAACCTAAAGCATCAAACTGGTTTCGTAAGTTCAAAAAGACCTCGAGACACACGGAAGTTTTCTTCATATTAATGGTTAAGAGTTCTTTCCTTAAGAATTTGCTAGAAAAAGGTTTGCGGAAGTGTAATCTGACTCGGACAAGGGACAATTCGCCTTTTTAAAAAGCAAGCACTGGTTTACGTGAAGCCGCGATAAGTGAGAAACGAGGGCAATCTCGCATTAGAGGAGTTTTCAGTGACAGAAGTCCAACCCAGAGTTTCGTGAAGTGAACGTTTGTAAATACTGTTCTCTCTATATGAATTGATAGAAACGTTTATCGTTCAGCATGCATACACATCACTGTATGGGCTATTATAACTACTTTTTTGGCACAATACTATCTTGAATTCAATAGTTTTTCATTTTCGGCAATACCTTGCATTCACATATTAATATATTTTAAATACAGTTAAATATCACGATTTTAAAAGGATTTTATCTACTACTTTCAAGACTTTATTATAAATTTTCTAAAAAAAATATTTTTACAGGTGTCCTGGCACCGCAAAAAGCTGTAGCTAGTCTAGGCGGGCCAAGAATTGGATTTCAAGATTCGATTTTTTATATAAAAGTTTTGAGATGTAGACGACCTAATGCCGTATGAATGTACACGAGAAAGTGGAAGGAACAATTCCTGAATGTTTGTAGGTACTAAGTTGTTTCTCACGTCAGACATTGTTCCTGCTAGTAGCTGATTTTTTTTTTTTAGTAGCTGATAATAGAGAAAGTTAATTGGTAATATTTTTGTATTGATAAAGAGAGGAATGGCATGATCACGCGGTTTAGCAAAGTGAATAAAGCGAAGAGCGCGTTTCTGAAAAACTAGAAGTTTGTTTAGTTGTGATTTGCTTGCTTGACCCCATGCAATTAGACCGTATCGAAGATAGGGTGCTATCAGAGAGTGAAAAATAGAAATAAGTGTGCTAAAGGGAACAAAATGTCGCAATTTCGATAATAGCCCAACAGTTCTACTAATTTTTAAAAGAATTGTGTCAATGTGGTTGTTCCAAGAAAGTTTGTAGTCTATCAGAACCCCTAAATATTTAACAAACCTCTCTACACTCTAATTGTTTATGTTTATTAGCACTAGGATGGTATATATACAATTTAGGTGTAAAGGGGAGTTTCTTTTGGTATGGGCGAAAAATAACAAAGTTAGATTTTTTAAGGTTTAAACTAAGTTTATTTGAGGTAAGCCAATTGTAAACATTTGCCAACTCATTATTGACTATTTTTTCCAGAGTTTTAAGGTTTTTATGTGAATAGAGTAAATTCTTGTCATCTGCAAAAAGACAGAAGCCGAGTCTCGAAGAGCAGGAACAAATGTCATTAATGTTCAAGAGAAAGAGTAGGGGGCCTAGCACAGAACCCCGTGGGGCACCGCAAACAATGCTTGAAGAGTCAGAGGTCTGGGATTATGCACCATCTATTTTTATAAGAATGTTGTTTCCCGGCGAAGGCTGAATATTCTTACTTTTCCGCCAATTTTAGGCTGAAAATATTCTTGTATTATTCTTAAATTATGGCTTATGACATTTACGATTTAAGATTATATTAGGGTATCAGTTATAGTCAGTGCGGGTTTTTTCGTTTTGTTAGCTAGTGTTGCCGTTTAAAGAAAGGAAGAAGTTGAAAACATAATTGTATTGTATTTACAGACTTTCACCACACAAAATGATATTCTGTTCAAAATCTCAGCCTGGGGTTTATTCTTAAAATTTTCTTAAAATTTCGCAAATTTCAGCCTCGATATTCTTATAAAATATATTCTTATAGGAAAAAAAGAGTGCAGGAGCGATTCCATTTAAGGCTTTATATGCAAAAAGTAAAATTTAAAATTGAATTCTGTATCTAATCATGGCAGACAGTGGAGGCTAAATAAGGTGAGAGTGATGTGATCGAAGCGTCCAACATTGCAGATCAGCCTGGCCGGCAGCTGCATTCTGGACTCGTTGGAGCTTGCGCAGCAGGTTGTTAGGCAAGCCATACAAGAGGCAGTTGCAATAATCCAAACGACTTGTTACAAACGCATTGACCAAAATATGAGTACAATCAAAAAAGACTGAAAAACTTTATAATTCTTCTTATGTTATACAAGTGGAAAAACGTGGTTTTACAAATGTTATTAATGCGTCTGTATCCATCTTTAACTGCCAATCAAACCAGGTACCTCCTCCCCCGTCCCTTTTTTTGTACTTGTCTCGCAGGCTATTTTCAAGTGGGAGTCACCCTTCCCCTCCCCCCCAATAACAAAGATTGGGTTCTGCCCCCTCGGCCTTTCATCATTTATTATGTTTAACAATTTGATGTACTAAAATATAAGCAATGGGAACAGTGTATTCATTGGCTCTGTCATAAGCATATCTTATGATTTTCTCTTTCTTCAGCAGTTTTATTTTGCCTGCTTCTTCCATTTCTTTCAACTTTTTTTTGTAGCCGTATTCTGGAGTGATATAGGCATCTTCTCGCATGGAGTGAGCCATGATTCCACCTAAAAGAGGAAAAAAAAAATGACAATTTACATTAGGGCATCGATTTTTTCCGCGATTTCTCCAAAGAACAAGTTTATCAGCACTAGGCTACAATCATGAACAAATTTGCATTTGAAGGGCCTTTTTCTTCACACATGAAAACTCCTCTCTCCACACCCGCAAATAACAGAAATAACGATGGACGCGTGTATAAAGAATTCTTTCCAAATTTCAAAAGGTAACACTGCTATTCTGAGAAAATCACAGATGATTACAAATACTACATAGTTACTGTCCCAAGAAATTTTGTCCACGATCGATTGCAGGCACTTTTTTATTTATGTGCAAAGTGTTAACAACATTCAGTATTCTAAATCTGAAACTTTCTCAAAACTTGCCAAACTTTAAAAACGCCCCAGCGTTGTCAAGGAAAAATAACAGTAGAATCCAGTTAGTCCCCAACTCGCCCTCTATTGGGATAGTTTGCTTTTTTGTACGCAATCGCTATTCGGGTTTTCTCGCCGAATTCACCATTCGCTTTTTAATTTGAAGCTGATCCGTTCCTGCTTTTCTTTTCGTTCAAAGTGCGCAGATTTGGCGAATAATTACCGTTTATCAGTAGGTAGAATGTTGGTTTTAATAGCAGAGACAATTAGCAGGTTTTGTCGTCATGGGGTGGAAGGACCCGACCTGAATCATCGCCAAACTTAGAAAACAAAAGCAAGCAAAAATCAAAGTTGAGGGAATTCACTTTCCGGAGAAGGTTTTTCGGTATAACGACCTCCTTCTGAAATAACCGCTTTTAACAATTGTGAAGAAAGAACTTACCGGGCTTTATTAAAGATATAATTTCATCAAAAGCTTCTGGCTTCAGTTGTCCAGGTGTAAAAACACTGCAGCTAACGGCAGCATCAAACTGACCCATAGCAAAGTACTTTCTCCAGTTGTAAAGCGAATCACACACCATAGACTTGTATATGTTCTTCTTCTCGGCCAAAGCCAGCATCTTAGGCGACAGATCGATTGCCACAAGATTTGTAAAACCTCTTGCTCTCAGCTTTTCTCCGATCAGGCCTGAACCAGCTCCAATATCTAGAAGTTGGACCGCATCTTTGTCCAGCGTTGGTAGTGTGTTTTCTATGGCTTTTTGAAGTTCAGGAACTAGAGAGTCTGGAGACTGGTACTTGGACGTCTTCATGTCCTGCGGAAAAAACATATATGGTCAAGCAGGAATTGTTACCGCTCAACGCAAGAAGTTAAATCTAAAACGCCCAACAAGGAGTGAGGAATAGAAAAGAATGTACATAAACAAAGCACATTTTCTTAGAGGGTTTTAGCTAAGGGTCTGAATGGGGTTTAGTGTTATTTGCCCATAATTTTAGTGTGTGCTATTAAATTGGCCAATTTTTTAATGTTTTCTGTTTCCGAAGAAAATACTGTTTTGTGTTTGGAGGGTTCTTCCGGCATCTTCGGCAATGGTCAAACCACCTCGTTAGTCTTGGAAAATCTTCGACAGTCTTCAGGAATCCCCGGTAGCCTTCAAAAATCTTTTGAAATAATCGGGAATTGCCGTAAGATAGTCGAAAACTCCTTGATATACTTAACAAAATAATATTGGCCTTTTTGGAGTCGTTTTTACTTCTTTCTGGAAAAAATTTACTGTTTCAAAGAATTTTTTACTGTTAGCGTTAAAATGCTTAAAATTTAACTGTTTCACGTTACAAGGCCAAAAAATGAAGTGTTTAGTGTTATCGAGGTATCCCCATTCAGACCCTCTAATCTAGCATAACAGTTAACAGTCAAATCCAAATCAAGATAGGAAGCCCATAACATTTAGCAATAAACTCCGGCATTTAGACTCTTTCTTCGCGTATGCCAGTATGAGCTCGAATTGCCATTCTTTGGAGGTTTTCAATTCATTGCTGCTATATAATCAAGACCTTGTCGCCCCCATGTAAAGTGTAAAACAATAAATCTTGCCCCATTTGAGCAGGTTAAAACTAGATTTTTAGAAGAACTTTGAAACCCATTATCGTTGTCGTTGACAACGAGTTTTTATTTACATATTCATCAAAAATTTTGGCTATCGATATTTTTACACTTGCGATATTTCAGTTCGATAGATAATTTTGTTATGCCAACTGTACAAAGTTTATTGGTAGTTATTACTTTGTTTGGTTGTTTGAAGAGTGAAACCCTGTTCATCGGAGTTTCTCAATCGGTTTGTTTCGCTTATTTTAATGATAAGAAACGTAGTCTATTCATAGTTGTTTAAGAAAGGGGTGTTTTAAAAGGTGGTCCGAACCTATTCATATGCGTGTTGGTTATGTTTTTGATTTGCGTTTTTTGCGTTTTTTTTTTGAATCCGGAAAATTTATTAGAACGATTAGAATCCGGAATCCAATTTCTCCTGACAAAGAATCTGGAATGCAGTAACTGAAATCCAGAATCTACAGCGTAGAATCCAGAATCCAAGACTTATGATCTTGGGGCAAACCTTGTGTCTCGGCACCGAATACTGGCAACGTAGGCATGTGACGTTTTATTGATTAGCAACTCAGAAGCGGGTTAATAATTATAAGTAGAACTAATGCTATCCCTGTCTTTGTTCTTCAATAATCATTTTCGATGAAGTAACGAGGAAACGCTTCCTAGCCAGGCTAGCATTCCTTGTCCATAATAACTTTTTGGAACGCTATCCCCGACCCCCTTATACCCACCGATCTGCTCAGTCTAGAACTGAGAAATATTAAAAAAGAGCAAGTGAAGTAGCGAACGCCTGCTACGCAGACGACATGAAGTTAAGCTACAGTTGCTGCCCCTCCTAATATATTGAGTTCCTAAGCCCCATGAAAACATTTAAAAGCAGTATCATTGAGTTCTTGTTCTAAACTCTGTAGATGGAATATATACATTTAGTAAAATCCAACTAGTGGTCTATTATTAATGCTTCGTTCTGATTGGTTGAGCTACTACTAGGCTATATTTTATAGCCCCCTTGCAGCGAAAAGCGCGGGCTTTTTGGCGGCAAAAAAGGGTTAAATATTTTTTATTCTCGACATTTTTGACCAAGTAGTTGAATTTTACTAAAACAATTATTCTTCTCGCCCTCATTGCCTCTGAATCAATAGCCCATTCGGCCTTCGGCCTCATGGGCTATTGACTCAGAGCCCATTCGGGCTCGAGGAATAATTGTTAAATATATCACTGACCGACCTGTTCATAAGTAGCGGACCAAATGTCATGAGCTTTCTTGACCATCTCATCTGACGTGTTCCAAAATGACAAATCATAAATTTCTTTCGGCTTCGGGAAGCTTTCACAAAAGCCCTTTCCATCTGATTTTCCTTCTTCTTTTAGAGTGGCTCTTGACATTGTAGAAGAGTCTCAATTGGGATAGCCGTCGGCAGTCAATGACTTAAAATCAAAAATGGCTTAACGTTAAAAAGGCAATTAGACGGTTTCAACGTCTTGCAAATAATCGACTCTGATTTCAGCTGTTCCTCGAGCACCTTTGGCTCTCCAAGAATCTTATAATTGTTTGGCAAAACCAGTTCCTGTGTTTTCCATTGCCGAATTAGCATTATTTGTAAAGATGATTAAAGATAAAGATATAGATTTGTTCTATCATCAATGGTCTTTTCCGCTAATTTGAGCCTAATGCTGACATTACAACTGAATTATACATGTACCGTCTGGTTTTATATTATATTACTAACAGTTCTCCATTTAAAAATGGAAACTTCTCCCGTCTCAGTTGTAAAAAATAAAAGCATTAAGCGAAAATCTTGCTTCGAGGAACAGACTCCTTTCTGTGGATTATTACCTGTTTTCATATTAAATTCATGCCTTGAATACCGCTTGAATGAAGTTTCATGCGCCTATTTACATTTTCTTTATTTTTGCCGAAAACATTTGTTAAATATAAGAGTTCTCGTTTCTTCTACCGACAGACTCGTAGCTTGTCGAGCCCGAGTTCGCTTTTTTTTAAAAAAAGGCTTTAAGTTGTTGTAACGTTTGTAGTCTATGAAGTGTATCGCACATTTTTCAGTGAATGCACCCCTGAGCATTTGTGACATAGACAAGAACAAAACAATGGTAACTTTTTTTTTATCAGATACTGTTATGCATAAGTATATTCAAAGCTGAATTTACATATAACTGGGCCCGATAGAAAACCAACCTTAAACACATGGACAAAACCATGCAAAAATTACGGCATATCGGATCTATAAAAGATCTACGGCCCCAGAATACAAGGTTGGTTTTGGCCAACTACTTATTTTCTCTGCGAGACATCAACTTGACACTTGGACTCTTGCCCCCCAGAAGACACGTGGTATGAGGTGATTCTGTGGGTGTTGAGGGTTCTAGGTCAGAGCTTAAATCAGAGTGCGAGGATATTTTGCACCAGAGCTTTCTGGTTGTTACGCCATACTGACGAGCCCCAACGAGGGCGAAACAGCTGTGTATGGCTACAATCCCGCTCTGTTTTGAGTTCTTTCGGTGTCGTGTTGATGTCTTGCAGAGTTAATTTTCACGTAGTACGATCAGCATTGCAGTATTCTGCTTGCAGAATTTAATATGTCTACTTTTCTTGAGACATTATTTTGTTGACTCTAACATCCGTAACCTGTAAATTGACTACCGTAGAGTATCGTGCATAAAAAAGTTTTTCCCTTTATATTGTTTTCATATCAGTCGTTTTCACTCAGTTATCTCGAATTCCAAATCATTTTCCCCTGCTTCGACATTGGACCCGCGACTGCGACATTGGAGACCGCGACTTCAGACCCGCGACCGCGACATTGGAGACCGCGACTTTAGACCCGCGACCAAGACATTGGACCCGCGATCGCGACTCTAGACCCGCGACCGCGACTTTGGACCCGAAACCCGCGACCCACGACCCGCGACCATTAGTCAAACTCTTCGGATTTTTAATAAGTTTACTTGGTTTACTTATTTTACCGATTTTTAACAGACTTAAAATTGGCAAATTTCAGACACAAAAATCACTTCTTCGTATACGGCTTTGAGCCATAACTTTTCTACCGATAAAAAGAGCAAGGTGTCTTCCTCAAATAAATGCAATAAAATTTTTGGGCAATCATACAGAGAAAATTTTTGAACGCCAAACAAAAGCGACCCTTGAGGTGGAAACACGCCATTTTGTCAGGACATTCGAAGGCAGTTAAATCAAGAAAAATGCTCTATTAGCCAGATTCCTCCAAAGCTCTTTGCTATTGAGTAATATTGATTAGACTCGACTTATCTGCATTTCTTTTGCGTAATTATTTCCCTTACAATGCGCCCGTTGGCAGTCGAAAGCCTAATTTCTACCGGCGGTCAATGTTTGACGGCATGCGGATCACATGTTTCAAAACTTACTATGAACTGGATTCATGCACATAAAAGAACAAATTTACCGACGTTGGCTTACATAACGATGTATAAGACTAAATATAATACTTATCTCTTAAGAAATGAAGACGTTTCGGAAATATATAACCGGCTATAATTGCGATCTCCTCACACCACCGTACCTGCTCGGAGAGGGAAGGAGAATGCGTTACGCACTTTTGTCCTCGCGGAGGGTGATGCTCCAGCGGGAGGGGGAGGGGAATGTCAGCAGCACTGTGCCTCACAAAATGCTGTGTTTTGACCTCAAGGGTCGCTTTTGTTTAGCGTTCAAACATTTTCCCTGCAGGATTGCCCAAAAATTTTATTGCATTTATTTGAGGAAGACACTTTGCTCTTTCTATCGGTAGGTAAGTTATGGCTCAAAGCCGTATACCAAGTAGCGATTTTTTGTCTAAAATTTGCCAATTTTATGTCTGTCAAAAATCGGTACAATAAGTAAAATTATTTAAAAATCCGAAAAATATTAGATTTGCTGTTAAATAGGAAAATTTCACATCGAAACTATTGGTTAAGTTGTGCTCTTTCTATTAAGATTTTCAGAGGCAGAGTTTTTTACTTCTTTAATTTTTAAACGATTTTTAAGTAATATATGGTCTTGAGCCCGAGAAAGCTGATCTGAGAGCCTCCGAACCGACTCGGTTGCCGAACGCGTAAAATGAAAATCCAATCGAACTAAAAGTCATTTTTTTCTAAAAATAGTTTACCTAGACCTTGCAAAGTTTGGGGATTTTCGATTTTTTCATTTTTCACACCACCAGGCGATATTTACGGACGGCCGCTCTATCGAGAATATATTTGTTGTTTACTTATTCTCTTTTCATCTTTATACTGGCCTGTGTTCCAGGGCACGGTTGAGGGGAACGAGTCTAGGGGAATATAGACAGCGTTTACACTTGATGCCCTGGCACAGTCCCCGAGTACGGTACTCGTTGCATTTGGGTACTAATGTGACCACACCCTTTTTTCAAGTACCCACTCTAGAATTCGGACACGGTGCCGGTGTTCGACCTTGTACTCGGCACAAAAGTGAGCACAGGGTCAGTGTGTGTACACCGCGATGTTAATTCTGAGGCAGTCCAATTGCTTTGTACTCGCTTTTAGCTCATGTTTCAAAATGGCGTCTGACAAGGCGAGATGGAGTAACTATGTACACAGTCACACTAAATACGGTTTTAAAGGTATGAAAACAACTCAATTTTCTGCCGGTACCCAGGCAGTAGTTCCCGGGCACCAAGTGTGGACGGCCCCTATGTCTGGGAAATACGTGGAGGGACTATCATCCATTGTAACAGCTATTCAGACAGTTGACTAATCTGAGCGAAGCTTGGTTACACAAGCCATTTTACCCTTGGGTAAGTGGCTCAGTGTTTTGCACGGGGAAGTTTCAACAGTTTTGAATTATTTTTAGTATCCTTATTTATAAAAAGGTGTGCAAGGTTTTATATATCTGTTTGATTTGGTTAAGAGACGTGATTTTAATAGTAAGATTTATTTTTTGTTAAATTTTGTCTTTTGTTCATATTAATTGTTCGCGCCGGTCAAACAAAGGATACGTTCCGTTGACTTTAATTGATTTTTACTTCACCAAACAAAATCTTCACAGAAGAACAAAGTTTCGCCTGGAGGATACTGATTTTATTGATCTTCTACGTGTTTTAGTGACAGAATCCCCGTCCATCCGAATCTCCTGATCAGATCATTAGTTATACTTCATTTAGTGTAATCGATTAACAGTTGTTTGAGACTGGTTGCCAAGTAATCACCTTTTGTTGGACTATCCGCGTAATTTTATTTTGACGCTAATTAGTTTTTCTTGCAAAGTTGTAAACAACTTCGATTTAATGTATTGAAAAGACGGGACAAATGAGTATTGTTAACTATTCCTGCAAGAAGACTTTAATTAAACAACTTAGGTAATGTACAAAAGTTGAACAGTGGTACTTTTTGAAGTAACGATGGTGTGAGTCAGCGATTTATATACATCAATGCATTCTTTGTAATTTTTTTTTGCTCTCTCTGACTATTTTGTTTTGACTGGACACTAACTGGACTTAAGTGAATTTTAGAGTTAAAGCTGATTTTCTGGCTACGCCATAACCTCGAAGGAAAATATGATAATATTCATTACAACCAACCGGGTTTTTACTGATGTAAGACTGATCATGAATTTCAAATAATTAAGACTGACAGCTGTCATGTCAAGTCGGGACATGTCAGAGCTACAATTGTAGTCACCGCCAATTGCGTTTCGGTCTTTTCACAAAAGTACCTCGGGAACATTTCCAGTGCATAAGAAAGAACAAAGCAACTCCCGATAAGTGTTCCCGAGGTAGGTTTTATGCGTTCATAAGAACCTAAAGTAGCTAAGCCAATCACGTGAAAGAGCAACGTAGCAAACTGGTTTCATAAGTTCAAAAGGATCTCGAGACAAAAGGAAGTTGAATTCTTTCCTTAAGAATTTGGTAGAAAAAAGGTTTGCGGATGTGTAATCTGACTCGGACAAGGGACAATTCGCCTTTTTGAAAAGCAAGCACTGGTTTACGTGAAGCCGCGATAAGCGAGAAATGAGGGCAGTCTCGCATTAGGGGAGTTTTCAGTGACAAAAGTCCAACTCAGAGTTTTCGTTAGGTGAACGTTTGTAAATACTGTTCTCTCCATATGAATTGACAGAAACGTTTATTATTCAGCATACACATCTATGTGTGGGCTATTATAACTACTCTTTTGGCACAATACTATCTTGAATTCAATAGTTTTTCATTTTATCATGCATTCACATGTATTAATATATTTTCAATACAATTCTTAATCGCTTAATCGCGAAGCCAAGCAGCGAGGAGCCAGTAGAGACCCGGCTGTTTTCGCAGTCTACCTTATCTCCTTCGAATCTAACGCTACGTTCACACGGCACTGCACGAATTTTCGACCGACTGACTCGTTCACAGGAGAAACGTTCGATATTTTCTCTCCGTTCACACGGAACTTTGAACGGACCTAGTTGGAGTTCGGTCGTTTCGATACAAAGTCGTTTGGATGCGAACTCAAGCAGTGATATTGTACAAAAACCTCGATCACTTCAAGTATACTGTTTGCGGGTGAACATGAAAAACATTTTGGGTGAATATTCTTCGTTCTTTAAGCCAAGTATGTGGAACTATTTACACCTAAACTGAATAAACTTGTATCGAAAACACCGTAAACCAGGTAGTACGATGTGAACGGAACACCTGTTCAAACGCACGAATTTTTAACTGAACCGGTCGAAAACTCGTCCAGTGCGGTGCGAAAGCGGCCTAAAATACCTTTTATATTGCTTATATCCCAAGCTATTCGCAAAACGGATCCGAGGACGGCGACGGCGGCGAAAACTTCGCTCGGCTTAAAAGTGATATCGCGTTCTTTCAATCTTCATCGCGATTATTCAAACTCACTAACTTTGTCAAATGCAGGCGACCTCTCCTGGAGCTGAATTCCTAGGATTAATATCTAAGTTCATATGGGAAAGGAAAATAATTTCGTCGTCGCTTGTTTACGTCCTCCAAGTAGGCATATTTACGTCGTAGTCGTCCACAGCAGTGACGGCAAAGAAATGTACAAAAAAAGCGTGAAGCACTTGCAGAGTTGCTGTTTTTCCCATTAAACCTATCGCTTTTTTGACGTTCTCGTTGCCGTCGCTGTCGCCGTCGTCGGATCTTATATATCCCTTTAAAATTATGAATATATTTACAGACAATAATTTATTAAATATTTTCTTAGGAGTCGCTAACGGACACATGTCTGATTTTTTTTTTCTGTAACTTGCAATGAGGACCAAAAAACACATTAAGAAAGGCTTTGGTCACTGGGTGTAAAGGAACACATCAAAGGACAAGAAGATACTAATCACAGTACAGTTTTGAAAGATGGGCAGTCGAAGAAAATTGTGGTTAGGAGGGTAAGTGCCTCTAAAGAAATATGTACAAGGGTCAATCGCCCAAGGCAAAAAAAAAAAAAAAAAAAATACATGCACAGCGTGCACAAAGCTGTGATCATAATTAAGTCTTGCACACAAAAATGAAGCTGGAAAGAAGTAGTAAAGCAAAGTAAACTTCACCCTCCAACACAACAACTTTTGAATGGTCTGCCCTAGAAAAGATCAGCTCTTTCCCTAAATACGCAACCCATTGCTCACTGGTATTAATTCAGCTAACAGTACACGCTAATAAATAAACTACTCATTTATAATAATATCATTAAATTCAATTTCTTGTCTTCAGAGGCAAAATGGAAATGATAAATAATTACTATTTCACCTCCAAAATTGCCCTTGATTAATCCTATAATTAAATAAAGTTCCAAGGAGACCAGCGCTGAGAAGCACTGCAGAATCAGTCATCCAGAAACGACCTTAGCACACAAGTAATAAAAAAGCAAAGTGAAATACTGAGGCTAATTATATTTACAGTAAATAAACGTGGGGAATAAAAGTGACATTGAACAGGTTCATCCATGGTGTAAAAACTGGCGACATTCAAGGGTGTCGTAAAACAAAAAAAAAAACAAAGAAGTCTACACAATAAGAGCCTAGGAAAATAAAAGATATAAAAAGAGAGAAAGACTTCACAGATTTTAGTTGCAACTATCGAGGTACATCTATCGTAGTAATATTAACGCAAGACTTAGAGCCAATTTTTAGTCTGCAGGTTCTCTGTACCCTTCGCTGTGTATCTTTTTCCCCATGACCTCCAAGAACGCTTTGGCTTCAACCTCTGTGTCCAGAACGCTCTTTTTCTCTAGCTGTTTGAAGGCAAAAAAAAAAACAGTTTCACTCGATGAGAACATGTTTCAAGTGCTGCAAAGTCCAAGTGAAGTATCAAGAAAAATATTTGCAAGAGTTAGAGTCGTTATTGTTATGGTTAGTAGTTATGTACTTACTTTGCTAAGGTATATAGTCGTTAGTATCGTAAGTTAAGGCCCTGTTTATATGGGTCACACTCGCAGCCGAGTCAACTTTAAGGAGCTTTTATAATATCACAAAAAAAGTTGACCGAGCCAACAGCGCTGGCACGTGCTCTGGTTGTCTCGCCTTGACCGAGTTGACCCGGCTGGGCGAGCCAAAATAGGGACCTTAAGATGCAAGGACGGCGAAAGCAGGTAAAACGTCGCTTAAAATATGAATTCACGGTTTTTCAATCTTCATTGCGACTATTTCATCTCGCTTACTTTGTCGAAAGTACGCGAACTCTCCTGGGATTGAATTCCTAAGAGCCTTATACAAGTTAAGAAAGAGAAAGAAAATTTCGTCGTTACTTGTTTATGTCCCCTATAAAACATAAAATTAGGCATTTTTACGTCGTAGTCGTGCAAAAACGGCAAAGAAATGTACAAAAAAGTGTGACGCACGTGCAAAGTTGTTGTTTTGCTTATTAAATTAACCTATTTCTTTTTAGTTTTATGAAGTTCTCGTTGCCGTCGCCGTCGTCTGATCTTAAGGTCCCTAGGTATGGAGAAGAGTTGACCCGACTAGGAGGATGACCCTAACATGGAAACGCCAAGCCAACTTTTTGTTTCTCACGTAAGCGGTTCGCTAAGTTTTGTATGAGAAGTTGGATTTTGTATGAGAAGTTGGATCACCCGGGGCAGCTCGGGTAGGCGGGTGATCCCTCTAACCGAGACAACTTTTTCCGTATAGACGGAGCCAAGAGAGAATAAAAGAGAGAATGATCTCATTCTCTCTTGACGGAGCCTATTTCACCACCAGATATGAACACACGCGACCACACCTTTGAAACATTCTCATAATTAATCGAGTCAGAATCGCAAGAAAAAAAGCACAGGCTTACCAAGTTCTCCGGAGGCACACCCACACCCCAGGCCTCAAGTCTGTCAATCTTAAACTCTTCTTCTGCTGAAAGCGGCGGGCTGCCATATGTTGTGCAGGAAGGCTGTCCGCGACTGTGCCCTGAACCGAAGTTTTCGTCCAACCATAAGCCAAAATAATTTAACTGACCTCCCATACCCTGTGATAAAAAATATAGGCGGAGAAGGTTATAATCTCATGGCTGGTACTTTTGACACTTTTTAAAGTTAGTCTTCAAGGGAAGACCAATTTCATCAGGCTTTTCGTGACCCGGATTTTATCTAATACAAAAGGGCGGGAATTGGGAGGGGAAAAAGAAAAGCGAGAAATGGGGTTCTAATCATGATCGGGATACAGAAACGGTGATTGCTTTCTTTTCTAGTGTGATCCTAAAATAGTGCCAAATGTGCCTAATAACACTTGTATTTTTGATATAACAAAGGGAGCAAAAACACACTTCCCACCCATACCCTAACAAATGTACCCAACAAGGGTGGGGAGGGGGGGAAGGAGGGCACTGTTAATAGAATTGTACCAAATTCATTACTACTTACCAAACCATTTGGCATAGTCTGCATGCCCATGTTAAGATACATGTAGTTTTCATTGTAGCCAGTTGGCTGATAAACACCCATCGTTGGCTTCACACTGAACAAGAAACAATGGCTGTCACCTAAAGATGGATTAAAACAGGCAGTTTTTAAGAAATGAACTTCAGAGAACTTGAACATGCAAATGCTTTCAGAAGAAATGACCAAGCAAATTCTCTAGAGCAGGAAATTAAAAAAAGGAAGGTCAGTGATTTCTTGCTGTGTAGCAAACTGCATGGATATAAACCTGTTGATCCCATGTTAAAGTAGTGTCAAAGAAGTTTCACTAAATATCACAATTTAAAAGGATTTTATCTGTTACTCATTGGTTAGAAACCCATCACGTCTTGATTAGTAATTCTAGGAAAGAAAAGGTTACAATAAAATATTATAATAAAATTATATTAATCTTAATTAACTTTATCATGGTTGTCATTCAAAACTTCCTGACCAAAATAATACAAAATTTAAGTGCCTCCAGCAACATTCCTTTGCAACAAGCATGTTACAATAGCTTACATGTAATTTGCATACCTACAAAATGAGACTTGATGGTCCAACTCTCTGAAGCAAACCCTCCAAAGATACCTCCATTTGTATCTCTGACAACTATGAGCACAGGACCTTGATTACTGATTTGGTGAATAAATGAGCTGAAGCTTTCACCATGAATTTGAGTTGAAAACAAGAGTCGCCATTGATGCTGCAATGCTGCTGGCAGGTGATGGTTTATCATTATAATGGATGGAACCTCCAAGAGTGGATCAATTTTATCAAAGTCAGCTTCAAATTTACACGGCATCATAATGTGTGACCTAAATCAAATGATAATCAAACAGAAGCTACTGTTTAAATACATTTGACCTTTAGAGTCACATTTACAGCAAACAGCAAACGTGAAATTGTACCATGTGACCAAGTTTTCCTTTGACTTGTGCCTTACTGTTTATAACTACTATTTACCCCAAATTAGTAGACTCCAGTTAGTTTTGTCTTTAGCCCCACATTTTCTTTTCTGAGAAATTCTCAGCTTGAAGCTGATGTTTGCCGTTTGCTGTAAATGTCACTCAATATCTCTCGATGTCTAGAAGTCTAGAAGTCCTAGTCCAAGCAGTATGCAGTATTTGTCACATAGGGATAGTTTATTGGCGTTAGCTATAACGAGTCTCCAGTAGCTTAGTGGTATAGAATCTGGACTAGTAACCAGAAGGTCATAGGTTCGACTCCCAGTTTGGGAGGCCTTGGAGTTTTTCTTTCAAGCCACCTGTCTCCCTAGTGACTGAAAAATCATCTTTGTCATTAAATGACAAGCTTAAAATTCATCATGATGACATTATCAACAAGAAAAAAGTTCTGTCTTATAGAGAGGGGAGGTGTGACATCACGTTACTATGGTAGGAACATTTCTGGATCACAACAACATGGAGTTTTTGCAACGGCAACGGTGAACAGCGAAAAAAAGAATAGGTTGATTTATCCCACATAAAATTTCATCAACATTTGACAAATTAAATGAAATTAAATAACATTGATGAAGTCTGAAACAGTGTGAATCCACTTTTTAAGAGACCTTTTGGTTTGTTGTCATCTAGAAATTTTGCTACCATGGCAACGTGATGTAACAACTTCTCCTCTCTATTAATTGGTTGCAGTAAAAAATGACTGAATTAATTTTAGTTATACCAGTTTGTGATTAATTCATTTTTATTAATTAAACTCATCAGCAATAGATGAGCTTGGGTGCTGGTGCCTACAAAGTTGGTAGAGCTGGGCAATGCTCTAGCATGAGGAAGGAGATATTCATGGCAACCCTGCAAGCAGCCCCACAGGCACCATCACACTGAACTGTTCAGTGGAATACTTACCGACCAGTACTTAGTAATACCTGGCCCTGAACTAAAGAGGGAAGGGAGGGTTGGGAAAAACACAGAACAAAAATGGCAAGCAAGTAACAAGGCTAGCAAATACACTTTGCAAAGAACTGCAAGCAAGGAACTGTGTATACAAGTCACAAAGTGCCCCTGCTGCCCCTGCTGTAGGCATCGGGCCACCCCCATCATAGCTGGGAAAACTGCTGACCAGCATTTGCTTCAAGGTTAACTTTGCCAAAACTACCTTGGCCACATTTAAAAAGTATATCAAGTTTGGTTTACTTAACAACCAACATCAGCATAACATATTATAGTAAACAGTAGATGAGCAAATTTGACTGACCTGTCATATTGAACATGAGCAACACTTTCCTCACATCCTTCTGCCAGTCCATGAGGCTGCTCTTCCACAAGACTCTCCACATCCAAAAAACAAGCCCTCATCACAGCCAGAAACAAATTCTCTATAATGGGAAACTTATTAAACCAGGGAAGAAATTCCTCAAGTGTAACACAGCTGGGATCAGCTTTCTTGCCTAGAAGATCCTTGACTGCATTCTTTGCAAACCTATGATTTGCCTCGGGGTTTGTCATCAGTTTCCATTTTGAACCAAGTATTGTCTTTTTTAATGCAGTTACATAGCACTCCAAAAGAATTTTACAAAGATCTTCTACCTCTACACTAGTTACAACTTGATCAACATCAGCAGATAAGTAGTAAAAAATGTGTGCCTTTTCTTCCCTGCTTTGTTTGAAAACATGTGACATGGAAACAAAAAAAGCCACTTTTGCTACTTGACCACTCGGCAAGGGATTTTTCAAAGCTCTACGAGCTTGTTGAATTTTGTCCATTTCCTTGAAGAAACGGATAGTAATCGGCTCTGGCAGAAGCCATGCTACATGTTCCTGCAAAAATAATAATAAAAAAATCATTTTGTGTTATGATGGTTTTATTGGGTGGTGGGGAAGTGCATTGGTGAAAACAGAGGTGAGTGTGACAAATGTAATTTTCACTGACAATTACTAACTTATTTCAATCTGGCAGTCTGGTTTTTTGATGACAATAAGAGGCAGATTATCTTATGTTTGAAAATGTATATTTTCTGTAAATGATCACAAGTCATAAGCATGCTCTAACTCCTGACACTCACTTGCGTGCCCACAGTAGGCAAATAATTAAGATTTTCTTAGTATACAAATAACACACAGTGTTACAAGGATGCCATGTATGGGTTTTGGCCCAAAGGCAATTTCTATTTATGGGACACATTTGTACCTTAATGATTATGCAACAAAAAATCCTTAAAATGTCACTGATACAAATATAAAATTCTCCATTATTGATACCACTGGGTTATTTTAGGCTGTCAGTATCTGCAAAGCCATCCTGCACCAGGGATCCAAGAGCCAAGTACTTTCATAATTATTCACATCTGAGCATTAATTAGGGTTTTCATAAGGCTGTATTGTTTGCACATATCATTTGTTTCCTTTAGCTCAGCTATTCATATATGCTGTTGAATTTCCCCCGGCACTGAGTGAGACATAAGTCAAGCCAACTACAGATCTAATAAGCGCATCCCTGGGCCGGGGAAAAAGGTTAAATCAATTCGCGGTAGTGTTAAACAGGAAACGACAAAAGATAACCATTCAAAGGTACAAAGAAAACTGTCAGACAAGAGAGAGAAGCAGCTGGTTTTTATCGAAGGTGAACACAATCCCATGGGTTTTGAATTGACACCTGCATGCGCGCTACTGGAAACTTTGAACAGTGTCAAAAATTGCAGTTTCATGTTTCCTTTCGTCGTTCAGAAGATACTGGACACAAAATGCTGTCGATCGAACAACTGATCGTTCTCTCTTGTTCATCATAAAATCAAACTCACCTTAAAAGGTTCAAACTCTATTTTCATAATACCATGCTCATTCTCTGTAGCAAGCCGTTCAAAAAGCGACAGAAGCTGTTGACGCTCTTTCTCAGAGAAGGAGCGATAACTGTCTTCATATTCGATGCCTCGACTTGCTAGAATTCCCATAATTTTAGGGTATAAACTGTGAATGAACGGTACCAAACTCGAATACAGCTGAACGACCAGCTGAACTGTTATGCCAGACGGAGATGCTAAGAGATTGGTAACTAGTCGACAAGAATCGTCACACGACTCGTCACACCAATTCGTCACACCACACACTAAAATGGATGGGTCACGCAAGTAAACAGGACTACACTCTGTTCTTGACTTTTTTGTTTGTGTTTTTTTTTCTGTTAAGAGATTTTTTTTCTTTCTTTCTTTTATTTTCATACGGATGGCAATATTTTTTTCTTATTTTACGGTGCCTGATGTTTGTATTACCGTATATTAATAAACATGATGACGGAGGATGACGTCGTATACTGACAGCGGGGAAACCAGTATTGGCCTCGTTCGTTAAAAGCAGGATAGCCGGCCGGTACAGATACCGTTTATCCTGCACACATCTCTTTGCACCATGCCCACAATCTGAACGCTGGGCACAGGCTAAAAGCCGGCTGTTTTCTTAGGCTAAAGCCTGGTTCTCATATGCCACCGATGCACCTGCGACATGGCCGCCGGTACTGCCTGGGATACTGTTCCGAGAACAGAAGTGGCCGGCAACATTGCTCATTGCTCATTGCTCATCCGAGTCAAGTTCAACTTCGCAGGCATGCTGGCGGTAAAGCTCTGCGATGGCTCTAGTTGCCGGCGGCCCATGTTCTCATTCGTCCGAGAAGTGTCCCAAGCGGTACCGGCGGCTACGTCGCAGATACATCGGCGGCATATGAGAACCAGGCTTAATGATTGCCTGCATGTAGACGTCTCCTATTTCCTTTATTGCGTTCCTTTTCCGCGTGCAACAAAGGAAATAAGAGACGTCCGCATGCATTCAGGTAAGCTAATGATTACGTCGAGTGCAGTTCGCGCCAGAAGCGTATGCGTTCAGACTACACAAGACCAGTCGAACTGAGGCCAATCTTAGTAATGCTAGCTGTAACCTTGGTTAGTGGTTGCCAGGATTCAAAAACGGCTCACGACAAATGATAGAAGACATGATGATCCCATTGATTGCTTATATTGTTTGTAAGCATACTTGACTTTCTATTTCCCTTTTTCGCTTCCATCTTTCCCCTTTTCCCCAGAAACGCCTGATACTCAGGCTACCGAGTGATCAGCAATCCAAACGTTCAGGTGCCGCCAATTGGCACATGACCGTATTGACAACAAATCTCGTTGTAGTTTTAAATTTTCTAGAAATTCTTACAGTCATTCAGCGGATTGAACTTTTTCCGTTTCGTCCCCATTCACCAACAAAACACAGCCAGGAAAGACTCAGTGGCTTTTGCAGAGGATGGAAATTAATAATAATCTTTAACTTGGGTTGATTTTCTCAGCTCTCCCACTCATCCTCGCAGCTAGTGCTAATTCAGCGCAAAAAATAAATGAAGGAACTCGCAACAATCTTTGTTTTTATGGTTTACATTTTAATTGTTTCATTTAAATCCTAATTGCAGGAACCGCGTAAAATCAAAATTTAGAAATCATACATATTTTTTGGTATAATATAGTCTATAGTCCAGTATATAGTCCGGAGCAATGGGTTTCAGGTTGATATAAAAAAAGAAAATAAACAGTAAAAATCCTGAGCAGCTAATGTCGGAACAAGAAGGGGCGCTGGTCAAGAGACCGTCTTCTTGAAAATCGGGCGGATTTAGATTTTCAAACTCTAAATTAGGTCAAAATCCTCATTCCTCACATTTTACTAGCTTGAAGGAAAGATTTAAGGCTAAGGCTACACGATCAAGTTGTTTATTTAGACTTTTAGTTTTGTATTCTAAAGCTCAGCGGTCGTCTCTCAAACGAACAAAAACATGTTGATAGCTGCAGCTGACATCCAAGTAATCGCGGAGAGTGTTAAGGTAACACTTCCTGCAGTGGGTGTTCCTCCTTTTTGTTCAACTGGTTCCGTGATTTCCACCAGCCAATCGTAGACGTCCTGCTTTCCTTGGTCTTTCAACATCTTGCCAACTTTCTCGCGGCAGTCTTTATGGTATTTGTTCAACCAGTCAATCTAAAAAAAAAACAGCAAGTGGCGTAAAGTGTGAACGAGCGATAGCGAGGTCAATACATCAAGGCCGAGGTTTGAATAGCTAATTTCATTATGGACCTGATCCAGAGATGAATTAAAACCAATAACTGGTCAGCGGATAACTTTTTAAAAAACACGTTACCTCAATGAGTTGTACACTTGAGCCCGCGATAAAGTCAGGTGACACTGGTCAGCGGATACCCTTTTTGACAGCTGTCAATTGCCCATATCCACTTTCAAGTTAAACACAGATTGTATTTGCCTCGGGCACCTAGCTAGTAGTGCCCGTTCATTAGAAGAAAACAGCCAATCAGAGCGCGCTTTCTATTGTAGCTATACAAGAACAATAATGTATCTGCTACCACATGTTTTATTGATACCTCCGTGGAAGTCATGATGTCCAGGTTGATTAGATTCTTCCAGTATGGCACCTGCCGTAAAAGTCAACCAAATAACGGTGAGCCAGCCATGCTGGTACCAAGAGGCTTAATTATCAAATGTAGTAGCTATACTATACTGCATTATCCTAAATCAATCAATCAATCAACCGGTCATCCCTTATATGCCTCAGACTCTTAAACACGATCATGATATGATATTCTTATGGACCATCGAGTGGAGCAAGAGCTCTCAATAAAACCCTATGAGCTTTTCGGCGAGAAACCCGTCACAAAATCTGACAGATTTGAAAAAAAGAGAGAAACAAAATAATGTCCTCTTAAACAATGTATTTTCGTTCTGTTCGGTGGTAGATAAATTTCCCCGAGTTACTCTCAGTTTTCTTCACGCGACACAAGTCTTGACGTAGCGCAAGCGAAAGAACTAATACGTTCGCCACTAGATTTGACACTTCAGACTTGGTTATTGGAGCTAGTAATGTAGTCATGCACGTGGCAGAAGTGCAATCAAGCAACGAAGTGAAGTAAGGGAGCCTTGAAAGGAAAGGAAATAACTCAAGTTGCTTTTCGTTGTCCATCGGCGTTTTTCTTGCTCTACTTTTGCTTCTTTCCCTTTCTGTCCATTTGAATGACCAACTGCGCTTTTACTGATCATAAAATTAGTTGGTTGAAGAAGTTATACTTAATTTTCAATACCCTGCCACCACACTTCTATTAATGAGTCTGAAAAACGTATAAAAGGGGTGAGGGTGTTCAGGTTTAAGTGAGAGCTTACTATCTAGAAAAGGAAAGATTACTTCTTAACTGATCTCGTCAACTCAACTAATCCCGATCCATCAAACACATAACCACTTCCCCGAAATAACACGCATGCCGGGATCCGAGTATAAGATTAACAGCCTATTACTTTGCATATTACTCCCAACCAACCAATTCTTATTTTCAAAATTTTGTCTACTTACAAAGGACACTGATTCAAATGTCACGTATTCCACATCATTAAATGTGTTCTGAGAAAAGAATGGATAATAAAACTCAGTTCTGATTCTGGTTATGATTCAGTATCATAGCATGCATAACACTTGGCTTGTACTTTGCTCATTATCTTTGCGAAGATAGACGCATGGCTAATTTCATTCAGGAACCTGTGCCATTAGGGTACAGAACATAATCACAGGGCCGTAGCTAGGTGATTTGTAACGGTGAGGCATTATGGCGAGTACCGAAGGCACGAGCCTTGTAGGGGGGTGTGCGGGTATCCACCCCCCGAAAATTTTCAAGTTTGGAGGCTCCGAAATGTTATTTTTAGCACTTGTAATGAGATATGGTTCTTGTCGACCTCGAGCAAGTGTGAAAAGGCAGGTGTTTTCAGTGCTTACAAGTGCCCATTTTCTAGGTCCTGTTAATTTGAAACACAACGTATATCCAAGCACTAGTACACTAAACATTTCACAATACTGCATGATGTTTGTCTAACTAACCTTTTGCTTACCATTTGCACACACCGTGGACCAACCAATTTCTTGCCCATGAAAATGGCAAACAATTGCAAGTCACTACGATCAAAATAACTGAGTCTAAAGAAACAAATCCACATCCAGACTTGATTTGTCTAGCTCAACAGGACCAGCCCCCCCCCCCCCCCCCCCCTTCCCCCGCTAGCTACGGCTCTGAATCATAATATCATAGCAAGGTACTCAGCTATTGAGCTTGGATGGTATTATAATGCACTACATTTATTTCCCTTCCACCGCATTTCATTTATATTGTACTCGTTAATCAGCACTGTATCCTCTCTTCATTATTACAGGTATAAGTTTAAGAAAAATAGGAAAGAGCTGTTTGAGAACTTTTTTTTTCGTGCCGGTGTCAAAAACAGTAAATATACTTAGAGGATAGCACACCGATAATTTCACGCTAGCCGACAATAAATTCTCACCTCAGTTTTAGCAGGCACAGCAAGAATTATAGTTTCCAATCTCACTCCGAAACTACCATCCTTATAATACCCGGGCTCTGTGTAAAAGCAAGTAGCAAAAATAATCAGACTTCACGTTGTTGTAGTTGTTGTTTTTTAATGTTGTTTTCCGGGTGAGCAGGGTTTTTATTAAGGATTCTAGTAGCATCCAAGGGCAAGGTGTAACGTTACAGGAGAATATTATGAAAGAAGCTCCTCATCTGAATAAAAAAATTGTCACAGGCAACCAAACGTTAGCCGGAGAATTTTTCATAGTAAACGGAGAATTCTCCGATTTCCGATGTCTAATGAACACTCTGCAGGTACAAGGTGGATGGAATAAAAACAGGATAAATAGTTTGATTTTTTTACGATAAAAGTAGACCACTGATATATTTTTTTTATTTGTACTAATTACAAACTAGTGGTACAAGTTAATTAGGTGGTAAAATACAATTTAAAGGGAGGTTTCTTTATGAAAGTCTCATGAACTATGCATTTTACTGTTTTGGAACGCAAAGATGAAAAATACCGAAGTTTCAGACAAGTTTTGGTCCATAATCCAGGCGTTTCTCCCTTGATTAGGAAGAGGCAAGATGCAGTTAGTTTGGGCTTGAACCATCATAAGCTTACCATCCGACTGGAACATTCCAGGAACGATTGGCCTTTCATAAGACTTAGGACAACCTTTTGTTATTCTTTGTGGACCTACAAAAAGATGAAAAAACTTTGTAAGTGAGCAAGGAAAGTACCCAAGCAACATGATTAATTTAGGTAGGATGTTGTTACTGGATCAGCACGTCACCAAAAGGTGTAGGCAGGGACGGGTTGCATCGCGTCACGTCATATCGCATAACATATGGTATCGCGTTCACCTTATCTCATCGTGATTCATGCAAGTGCATTTTTTCTGTGGTAAATTACCCCAATCAGCCTCTAGCTCTTAATAAATATTTCACTCTATGGACCCCCATTTTGTAAAGATTTTGCACTCACCTTCATGTACGCTAAGAAACATGCCAATACCATGACCAGTCCCGTGCCTGTAGTCCAATCCATTTCTCCACAATTCTTTGCGAGCAATAGGATCTAAGAAACGACCTACCAATAACAACAAAACAATCTTGTTGGTTCACAATGTTGGTTACACTTGCACGCGGAGCTTAAAAACGTTGTATTAGCTTATACATCTTATTCTTTTAATTCTTACTACTTACCATGCGTGGTATTTGGGAATACAGTCAGTGCGAGATCAATCTGACCTTTTAAAACACGCGTGTAAGCATCCTGAATGCAAGAAAGAGACAGTGCAATATTTCAGTTACGGTATTTTTCAAAAGCTTGTTAATATTTCATCACTGGCCTTTTACTTTCTCCAAGAATTATTGTTCATTTTAATAGCTTTTTAATCAAGCACTTTAATCAGTGTTTTATCAGACATCCAGACATCTCAAAATCAGTCCTGAAAGCTTGGCTTTTCCTCTGGTTATTTCAGCCCACTTCTCAGTATATGGATTTCGGATGAAACACTCTGACTCTTGTTTGACGCCCCTTTATTTTTCGTTTGTTGTATAAGTAGTTGCATGCCAGTTTTACAAAATGTACATTTGCTCATTGTGCTAATCTAAGAAATTGTCAACCCGAATCTGGCGTTTTCTGTTTGACGTTAACGTGATTCTAAAGCTCTCTGTTACTTCAAACTCATCAACAGCGAACTGATAGGATGGAACTATAATGAGATGAGGGTGGTAAAATAATTGTGATTTACCTTTTGCTCTTCTGTCGGTGTTCCAAAATGGACTGTGCGAGTTGTGTCTGTGGTTCCATCCCTTTGATATAGTTTAGAAAAGACGTCAATATCTACCGGTAATTACAAGTTACCTATGCACGTAATATGTTCTTTTTTAAGAAATTTGATCAATGGTCTTCAATGGTATAAAAGAGTGTGTGTGTTCCCTACTAACTCCAAACAAGTAGCCTCCCACGTGAACGTTCTGACCGCTTGCACTGTCTGGTTAAAAGCCCGGTAAGCCTGGTAAACCATGATAGAACCAGACTTTCCATGTTAAGTAAACTTCCGGCAAAGCCTGGCTTCACCAAGTTTTCAAGGTAAGCCTGTTTGAAATTTACGGTGTCAGCTGGAAAATCGAAACCAGAAACGCTTGGATAGCCTGGTACTCTCAGGATTTCCTGGTAGGCTTGGGTTAAAGGCTTGGTTAGCCTGGTTTACCCAAGGTTTCTTATAATGGCTGCGTGAGGTGTTCCTCCCACCGGGATTGGTGGCTGGGACACACGTGACGAAGTTTATGTCAGCGTCTGCCTAGAGGGGCTTGATAAAAAGTGCTATCTTGAGTTCTACAACCCAAAAATGGTACAGTCTCTCAAGCTCGTTTTACATCTTAGCTGAGTTACCACTTGTGGCTTGAGAGGGATTTCACTCCGCGTAGCGGGTATGTTTCGCGGTTAAATCCAGAATAACTTCAAATGTAGAAATCTTAACTTACACATTCTGTACCATGACGAAATGATTACTGAAAACTCACTTAAACTGTGATCCACTGTCGACAAGGAAAGTGCTTTTATCGGTTATCTGTAAGTTCGTGTGTTCTTCTGGCCTGCAAATAAAATAAGCGAAAAGGATATTAATAGAAAGAAACTTGTACCAATTCCAACCCCGAATTTGCCTGTTTTCACTTAACCACACATAAAAATTTTAAATTTAATTACTATTTTGTTCATGTCGTTCTTACTGCCTTCGTTGCAGAAGCTTCTTGGACGCCTTAACGTTGTAGGACAGGACTAAATGTAGAGTAAGTGTTGTAGCCACGTGCCAGGGCTAAGGATAAGGTGTGCATGTATCTCTTCGAGTTCACGCTCCTGGTTTTGGTCACTTTCGAACCCAAATCGCACTGGCATCTGTCTGTAGGTTTGGTCTGACCGCGGGAGGGATGGGCGCAAGATTAGGTATGGGTTATATAATTACCCGCCGGACAGTTACACGTGTTCGAATGATTCTCACCTGTAATGTATAATAGCTCCATTAGGGCCAAACCCAGCGATAGTGTCAAAACTTGCTCCCTTGTACAAATCCTGCTTGCTAAATGAAAAAAAAAAAAAGAAAAACCGACGGAGAAACACACATTACTAAGATTGTTAGTTAGCATCATCCTTCACAAATTCTTTATAACAGTCTATACTGAATAGACAGCGGTTCTTTTGCCGAACTGGCATCTTTGAAACCGCATTAATCAAAGGGTACTCAGGCTACCTCCCAATAGAAAAGTATTTTTCGACGGCACTCAAGTCAAACCCCAGTTGAAACTTATTTAACGTTAACGATTTTGCGTCAACGCAAGACAACTTGAAATCCCTAAAAACTGCGTGATTACTCCCGATTTCTGTTAGTGTTTAAACAGCTTTATTCTCTCGAGGCGCGTTTTTAAGGCCCACCTTTTAAATTCCTCCAGTTTTGCTGCTGCTGAGATTTCTGTAAGATCTTTACTTCCTTTAGGGACCTTGGGAATAAATAACAATGTTTAAATTTTAACTTGACGCAATCTTAATCCTAGTCTTAAAGCTTCTATCAAAGGCGCTCAGTTATTTCTAACGGTCCAGACGGCAATTTTTATCTTACAAACGTGATTTTCACTAGTCCACTCTAAGAGTCGGTCATGGGTGCATCAACTGTACTGTTAACGCAATCTTGTTTCCACCGCCGTAACCGCCCCCCGCCACCCCGTGTGACACGACGTCACTTGTTCCACTTGTGGCGTCAATTCTAACGGATATGGCATTTTTGGGCCCCACTGTGCAGGAGAAAAGATTTTCCAAAAATCTGTCAAACAAGCCAGAGATAAACGTAAAAAAAGAAAAAGAAAAAGAAATTAAAAATCTCCTCCCACCTCATTTTTCAGCCAGTAGAAGAATTCCACCATTGCCGTGCTATCTTTGAGCTACGATCACAAAGAAATAACTCACAGTTTTAATACGAATTAAATCGTATTTCGTCTCTCATGTTACGCAGCAGGTAACCGGTAAAGTTCTCTTTATTTCTCAAAAGTCACAAATCATTAAAACCAAAACGACAGAATACTCCCCAAAACATTTTCCCAAGCCGTTCAAGAAAAAAATGTTATCAACGAATGTTCCCCTGATGGACTGAGATGCTCATTAATTCAAAACATTTTTTAGAAATTCTAGACTTACCAAAAACCGTTAACTCTTCACGTTCAAGAACAAAGAACCTTCGATTTCATTATTAAAGAGATATAGATTATACTTACATGAGCTTTCTTCATTCCCTCGATTTCCGTAGGATTTTTAACCGATTTTGGCAGTGCTATGGGTGAGTCCTTTGAAAGCAACTTTCCCTGTACGTTATTAAGAACAAAGTCAAGATTAATAACCATTCTTTCAAATGAATCTACAATATCAGTATCAGAAAGCTTCTGATTATACACAAAAGCTATGTGTTGTTTGGAAGTAATGTATAAAACGGGGTGTTTGTTTCCTCCTTGACCATCATGTGACGTTTCTCTTTTTCGCCCAAGTATAATAAAATACAACTTGGATGAGATCGTGGTTGAGGAGAAATATGGGGACATTTACAATATCAAAAGTACATGAGGTATTGTGAGTTAGAGTACATCGGTAAAAGAGAAGAAAACTGGGCACTAGACTAAATGAACACCGGAAATCGGTGCAAGTCTGTTATCTCAAGTCTGCTGTGTCACAACAGGCTATTAGGACGTAGGTCACACCATAGACTGGGCCAGTGTAACAATTACTGGCCAGGAAAACATCTGCCTTCACGCAAGATGTAAGAGGCCATATAACAAGCAGTCATACTCGGCGATCGGCAATGAACCCGGTGTGTTCGGGGCTACCATCTTCCTCCCAATTTATGGAACAATTTTTACCACATCAAAACGAGGCTGCGAATAATGGCAAACTGGTCACTGATGAAGGGATCCGGACGCTTCTAATGATGTGTGAAACTTTGACGAAATTGTCGGTGATAAAGATAAAATCATGTCCAAATGCTAGAAAGCTGCGTCCTATCCGATCCAAACAGCTGAATAATCAATCGTTCATACAATTTATTGATTCGGAAGCGTCAACCACTCTCGAGGAGTGTTTCTGAAGTGTTTTTTAAAACATTAGTTTCCTACCTGTGGTACTGCTTCTTTCATGGCATAACTTGCATACTGGCTCAACTGTTTAATTTTACATAGAAAATAATTCATAAGGCAACTTTTACAGTAATTCATACTTCGTCTGCAGTTGTAACTGGGCTGCCCAAGGTATCAGGGCCGGGAGCTAAAGCAAAGGCGTTTTTGAGCGATGCACGTCAACCGGAAGTGAGGCCTTATCGCGTTTAATATTTCACGAAATTTCCAAATTTGTATTACTAGGTGTCTTTAGTCCAACAAAGACGTTTTTCAGAAAATTTGGGTAAAATCACTGCCCAAGGATGCAAAACTTCCACATCCGGTTGACGTGCGTCGATTAAACCGTCTGCCTGTTGCCTAAAAAGCGAATTTCTGCTTAGCATCATCGACCACCGTACAGTTAATTCTAAGCTCTGCCGAGCGGAAGTCGCGAGAGTTAATATCAGCAGTGTCTTGTCTACTTCCCATAAAGCTTTTTTTACAGGCCCTCGCTGTCAATGAGCCAATTTCGAGTTCCAAAAACTCTCACTTTCAAAACGGGGGTCAGCGCAAAACAATTTCCGGAGAGTCTTTGGACACGATAACCGGCCAAATTCATTTTAGCTCGGTCACGTATCGTTTCTGGCCGGTCAAATTTGTAAGATAAATAACTCCTAAAACATTAAGGACCGATGAATCAAAACTGGCGTTATATATTTCCGTTATTTTGAGCCCTGAAATGAGTTTCATTTGCTTGAAACTAAAGAATCATTTTCATGTTAGTGGCTCCGTGCTTACCCTCGCTTTGAAACAGATACTTGGGGCAGCTGTAAAATAGCCTCACATTTTGCCGGTGTCGTAAACGAAACGTTCTTCGCTCGCATCCGAAACACACTGCCACTCGACAAAATTTGAAGCCTGAGAGTTAGGCTAGGCCATTCCCTGACAAACACTAGGACTTAATTTTGGCCAGAAAGAAGACGTTGGGTGAATTTGGACAATCGTGTAGGTTAGGCAATGACGTTAAGAAGTTGTACGTATCTCCTTTATCATCCTTTTTTTACAATTTTCAAGACCAACCCGGCTGTTTGAAAAGACCACGGTACGCTGACATACCCAGTCAATGATGTGGCTGAGAGAGAAACTAAAAGGACTGCTAAGTACCCGTTTTACTTGGGTTTGTAAGCTGTTTGAAAATCCCTGCTAAATATAGCCTCCTAGGTAGACGATCTTAGAAATTCCGTCATGCAGCGTTCCTTCTCCCAAAACTTCTGCGTGGAAGGCTATGCTAAATATAACCGGCGGCTACAAGGTTCGTAAAGTTTACCCAAATTTTTGCACTCTGTTTAGTTCCTTCTGCTTTAATATCGTCAATAAACTTCGTATTGTTGTAAGGGAACACTGTAGCGGAGCTCAGATGTTCCTTCGCTTTATCAGTTAACTTTGCATCATCGACGTATACTCTGTCAGGAAAGGATAAATTATACGTTAAATTTGGCCGATTATAAAAACGAAAAAGTGGCGCGTGGTACTAGATATTACGTCAGTACTAGGTAAGTGACTGGCCAGTTTACTGACCGAACAACGGACTAACTGACTCGCTGTGGGACAAGTTATTTACGTCAGTAAAACAACCCTTTCACAGATGAGTGGATGGGTTAGCCTGAAATTCAGACGTATTTATAGGCTAAGCTATCGTTCAATATTTCCATGAATTTTCATGTGTTCCCTATAGGTTAGGGTTAGGGTGTTTATCGCTTGCCCCAGCAAAAGTACTTACTTTACATCGCTTGCGGTGACAATGACAAAGGCAAAAAAGAAAGGATTGAAGGGCACATCAGCTCCTCTTAAGTTCAACAGCCCTACAAACCAAAAAAAAAAAATTAATTAAATTTTACTACACGTTTATGTAACTTTGAAAGTTCAAATGTGACTGACGCGAGACATAAAGTGATATAGCCTGGGACGACTATACTTTGTGGGGGCTTGGGGCCTGGTCCAAGGCTAACATTTTATAGTGAATAACAATCAAGAAGGCACGTCATGCAATTCTAAACGAGGAAAACGGAATTCTCAGTGAAGGAAAGCCAAAAGGAAGCGCGAACAGCTTTTACGTAAACTTGCAAAACTGCAGTCCGCTGTTCTTCACGCCTATCTCAATCTGTGGATCGTCTAATTTATATATGTTTTTCAAACGGATTGTCAAGATCTTGTCAATAAAAAAAAAGGCTTTTCTGTTATCAATTTGTAGTTTAAATCTCCAGAAAATAAAAAAAATTATTGAAAATACAGTGGCCTTAGCCAATTTGACTTCTAAGTAAGCACTAAAGTTTACACTTGAAGTCCGTTTCTCTCCTTTCGCTCCAACTTTGCTGGGGAATGATACAGAAGTCCTCTAAGTCACTCGCCAAGTGGTTCCCAACAGTGCCCAGTTTAAACAAAAAACGTAAATGTACTGATAAGAGTTACTTCCTTTGTAGGACAGCCAATAAACTTTTTCCGAACGGAAATCGTATCCTGATGCCGAATTGACATTGCGGAAAGCCAAAAAAAAAAAAACAAACAAACAAATTTACTTACAAGCAACTTCGTCAAGTTTGTAAACAACCACTGCAGAGGCCTGGTTTGCGGACATTTCATCGCGAAGCTCTTTTATTTTGTCCTTCCAGCTTTTGCCTGTGCAATAATTGAAAACGGAAAAAAAATAAGGGAAAAGTGAAATTGTTTTTTCCAAAAATGACGACAGCTAATCAGTCTGTCAGTTTAATACATTTTTTAAAAAATGAAGGTCCCATTATATGTGGCTCTTGGTACTGCATTACGTGATATCAAACAACTCCACTTAGAAACGCTGCCAATGCCAGCCGATGCAAATTATTATATAAACACCAACACAAGAACACAGAAATATCATGCGGTTATATCATGTATGGAACAAGTTAGTTCTACCCAGAAAGTCAATAATAGGGCCGTTTATACGAGAGAAAATAAGCCGCGGCTTACTCTGGCCGCGGCTTACATAAGACGCGAAAGGAACCATTTATACGAATACGGCTTATATTAGACGCAAACTGCTCGTATAAATGGTTCACGGCTTAGTTCGCGGCCAGATCGGTCCAATGATGACGTAGTTTGGTTTGGTGCCTCATTTTGGGGTAATTGCGTTTGCATCTCGCTACAAAGGCTTGGGCGAGCAAAAAAGCTAAACGACTGGCTTTGGCCCGTAAAAAACGCTGTTTTTTTCACTGCCTTTTTCATTTTAATTGAAACTGTCTCTTCGGTTAAGATTGGTTGTTGGGTTCCCAGGTAATTAATTGGTCAAAGAAAATTGGGAAACTTATGCGAAAACCCCGACGAAAGATTCGACAGCGATCCGTTGAGTGGTTTCATCGAGATGTCCCCGCAATCTCAAGCTCGCTGCATATGAGCAGGATTTGTTTTTCTTCTGGGGCACTCCACACATTTCTTTTTTACGTGAATCTATATCCGCCATTTTCCACTTTGTAAATGTAAATGTAAACAAAACTCATTTTCCCGCCACTGCAACGCGCGTCTCCCCGCCGTGAAGGTCTGGGATATAATTGAAAACAGAGCATGCGCAGCAGTCGTTCACGGCTTCAGCAAGCCGCGGACAACGTTTGAGTGCATTTATACGAACACTTTCACGTCCAAGGTAAGCCGCGGCTTGGAGAAGCCCATCCCAAAACCCCTCGGCCAGGATAAGCCGCGGCTTGAGCTGGCCTTGGGTTGAATAAGCCGTGAACATAGATTTTGTACCATTTATACAGGGTGTTCGCGTCTTATGTAAGCCGCGGCTTATTTTCTCTCGTATAAACGGCCCTAATATGCAATCTGACAGTTTTTCTTTCTTTCTTTCTATTTTAAAAAGCCTAAGAAATGACTTAGACCGCGAATGGTGGCTCGTTTTTTTTTTTTGCCTCAGGGCCACGCGCGGGGAACGAAAAAGTAAAATAATGCAAATTAATGGTAAAAAGGAAGAGAGATTCGGATGGAGGGAGAGTTTCCACTCTCGTTCCTCGTAGCTCCATCGCTCGCTCTTCATGTGTGCTCCCAAAGTACTGTGATAAGATACTGCTCAAAGTCTAGGAATGAATGAAATGGAAAGGAGTATGTTCATCAACGCGTTGAGTATTTGTGCCGCAGAAATTACCCTTACGGTATTTCAGATCCCAGATGGATATACGCATGCGTGAGTTTGCCTCCAGTGGGAAAATTTTGTGCACCGAAAACTCGTGAAGTTCAAGGACATGTTTTAAATTTAGACACACCTAACGAGCTTCCGATACCATTCAACTGCTAGGCTCTGTTTGGTGTGTCTGGCGTTTTTAGTATTAGCACAAACCTGTGAATTTCATTTCCAGAGGAAATATGGTAGCATTACTCAAAGGCGGTCTACCGGCGGTCCATATTTCGTCAACCAGGTTCTCGCCAACAGATTTCAACGTTATACTTGACTTTTGGAGCTCCTAAAAGCAAATCATACGAAACTTTAATTAGTATTTTTCGAACGATTATATGTATTTTGCTTTACATATTCAGTACGTTATCGAGTTTCGTTCGGGTAATTGTTTCTCGTATTGAGTTTCCCAGTCTAATACCTTGGGAACGAGTTTGTGATTTTCCCGCCAATTTGACGTAAGACGACTAAAACGTTACAACCTCTCACCAGCAGGCCCAGCTGATAAGAATGATCCAGCATGGCGGCTAACAATATTAAAGATGCATAATAACATGGCAGACAGATTCTGAATCCTTTCATTTTGGCGCGAAATTTTTGTAGGTAATAGCATGATTTGTAGCGATATTTGACATAAATACCACGAGTGATATTTCAAAATTGTTATACGTAATTTCACAAGCCGTTAGGGGAGTGAAATTTGAGACAATTTTGAAATGTCACCAGTGGTATTTACGCCAAATATAACGTACAAATCTTGCTATTATTTGTTTATACTACTACACACTAAAGGTTTGTAATTTTCACATGTAGGTATTTCAAATTAAGCTGAAATACCACTGCTCTAAGCCAATCAAATTGCAGAAATTTCTCAAGTAGCAGTATAACTATAACAGCCTTAACATGTGAAATTACAAAGTTGCCATCTGGTGGCAAAGTTCGTTCGTCTCAGAGTCAAGATTGCGTCCAAATTTTAAAATGTTATGAATTCAGACGTCAGAGTATTAAAAGACGATTTAGAAAACCTAAATCAGACGAAAGGAAACATCGACAAGGATTCTAACAGGTATTTTGTCGAAATATAAAAAACTTGTCAACTTAAGCCAAAATTTACGCTCCAAACGTTTGAGTGCGTGGAGTTCTCGATTCGATCAACAAGTAATTAAAAAAAAAACACGTTTGACTTGTGAGCCTAATTTGTCACCCGTGATTTTGTATTAATAGCTAATCAAATGGTAAACTCGTGAAAATATTCCCTGATTTCACTCGTCACCAATTCCTTACACGTGCATACGCTTTGCAATCCTTGAAGGAGAATTTCTTCAGGATCCGATGGACTTTTGAGCCTTACAGAAAGGTCATTATAAATTAAAGACAATGGGGCTATTTATACGTGGAAAACTATAGCCTGCGAGCAAGCTCTCCTATTTGGGCGAGTTAAAGGAGTCTCGCGAGAACGCGCGAGCGAGCGGCGAAGCCGCGAGGGGCAGAGGAAAGGAGAGCTTGCAACCATCCCTTACAAATTTTCATTTGTACTTCGCCCAGACGAAGGGAAATATCATTGGCTGAAAAATGACGTTCCGGAAATCAAAGTTGACTGATAACAGGCCAAGCTGGCACCCGCTTCGTCGGTGTGTCAAATTTGGTTCTCAGGGGGATCAGATTGGTAGCGAGAACTTGTTTCAGCCCTCAATGCAGACGGGCTCGTTTGATGTAATTCTCGCAAAGAGAATATTGTGTACCGAGGATAAGTCGGACCGAGTTTGTAGTTCTTGTGGAAGGAAAATGAAAACCTCTCATCAGTTGTATTCATTTGAGTCAAGCGCCTTGTTTAGTTCTGAAAACCGGGAGAGTGAAGTGAAGAGTGATTAAAGCGCAGTCTTCCAGGATCGGTTTCTTCGCCCGATTGAATTCTACTGGGTAGAAAAATTCAGAAACGTGTACTTGACAGTGTAGCTGTGTAGCTTGATCGTAAAGAAGGAAAAGAGAAAGAGTTGGAAGCAACTGGAGTAAACCTTAAGAGAACCAAGTGCAGGAAAACGCTATTCTCCAGTTCCAGACGGACAAATATATGATGTTTTTGTTGGTGATTGGGATGAGGAGTAGTCTTCTACACTGCAGTATGGACGACTTTTCAAAAGTAAACGAAACGAGAATCAAAGTAGTGAGTTCTTATCCGAGCTGACACGTTGAAGTTCGATGTCCCCGTGAAAAAAAAAAACATATAAGTGATTAAAAACATTGCTTTGATGCTGTTGCGAAAGCGATTTATAAAGAAATAATTCTACGCGCCCTAGGCTGTCTAAACTTACTTGACAGGCGGTTGTCACTTTTCTAATCTGCGGCACGTTTGCGGTGACAGTTTTCACGCTTTGCGGAGTCCCGGGATTTCCGGGGTGGAAATGAAAATTTATGAGAGATGGTTGCAAGCTCTCCTTTCCTCGGCCCCTCGCTCGCGCGTTTTCGCGAGGCTCGCTTCGCTTGCCCAAATAAGAGAGCTTGCTCGCAGGCTAGGAAAACTAAGACACGTATTTCATTAGACGCGTCCTAATATAAACAAGAAGAAACCTATCGCGTATAAACGGCACATTAAGACGCGCCTTAGCTAAGACGCGTCTTACCGAAGAACAGGTGTTAGGGGCTGTTCTTAGATAAGACGCGTCTTAGCTAAATTTCAAACGGAATGTGCCGTTTATGCGGGATAGTTTGCCTCTTATTTTATGGGACGCGTCTTATATAAGACAGGGTTATTTTTCCTCGTGTATACCGGGCCCTACTGTGTCTTCTTATTTGTAACTACAATAATAATAAAGTGCTCTTTGATGCGACTTGTCCTTAAAAATTTAGTTTTAAAACTTCCAAGAAATTTACCATAAAATAATTTCCTGCGCTGAAAATAAAACTAGAGCTTGTGCAAATATTTTGGAAATTGAATGCTATCCAGTTATAAAAATATAGCTGACATCTCCTCACCTGAGACATGCTTTCAAAGGCAGCTGCAAAAGTTTAAGATTGAAATGAACGATAGTTAATTAAAGCACTCATTGTAATCACAACCTATACTTATAACATTTAATGGAGGCAAAATTATATTTTCTTTGATCCTTGCATTATTTTTTTCCATATTTGTCCACCTTTCCTGATCTCGTTAGTATTAAAGTAAGTTCTTTTCAGTCCAATCAGATTGTTCCTCAACGCTTGGAGGTTTCCAAACCAGAAGCATGCGCCATGGCCAGGATGCGTAGATCAGCCGGCATACTTCAGGTCCGATCATGTTGTCAATTCACGTTCGAAGGGATCGATACAGCCCAACCCAGTACAAAGTAAAAACGTTTACAAGCGGAGCGTCAGACAAAAAGGCCGTGAGTATGACGGCAACGATGTCAGGAAACCATGCAGTTGGCAGGCTTTAAGTTAATGAGCAGAACAACAACTTTGCAAGTGTAGCACACTTTTTTGTACATTCCTTTTGCCATCACTGCACAACTACTACGTAAAAACGCTTAATTTTACGTTTGATGGAGGACGTAAACAAACGGTGACGAAATTTTCTTCCTGTTTCTGAACTGGGGATTTCAGCTCCAGGAGAGTTCGCCTACAGTTGACAAAGTAAGTGAGTTGGAATAACCGCGAACATAAACGTTTCCGACGCCGTCAAAGTCGCACTCCCTAGAAATGTCACAAATCTTGCGAAACTACTGGCGCTTTATGTGTAAATTAATGGTCTTTACTGTATGATTTTCAACCTGAGGGAACTGAAGGTCTTCCGGTACAAGTGAACATGGCGTCACTTACTGTTTTTTTGGGTGGGCAGGGGGGGGGGGGGGGGGGGGGGGCGGGGGCGGAGGTTTCGGCAGGACATAAATTCCTATGCCGAAAAAACGGACTCTGACACGCTGAATATTACATTTTTTCTTGCATGTACTTACTGATGGACATGAGACGGCCATCAACGCCAACTTTCTGGCTGCTAGAGAGTTCCTAATGAAAAATAGGGAGGTTACTCAAGTAAGTAAAAACTTTCCATGTTAGAGGGTACATAAAGCATTAATAAAAATTAATTTGCTAAGAAACCCCACCAAATTGTAGCTGTTCTTTAAGATCAGTGTTGTAACCCTGGAAGTGCCTTTTGCCCAAAGTTGTACAAAACAAGAGAAATAAGCAGGTCACCAGCCTGGGGTCTGTTTCTCGAAAGTCCCGGGAACTTTTCGTGCCGGAAAAGTTGTTTTATGTTTGCCGTGTTTCCATTAAAGATCGAAGTTTCGAAAATTTTGAAAATGATACAATGAAACGGCTATCAGTTTAACGAAGCAAAATCGACCAGCCTGTGAGCTAGCAACTGTGCTACTGTTTAAAAGGTTTTGATTTTAAAAATTGCCTCCGGGCCCGAGAAGTTACCAGGACTTTCGAGAAACAGACCCCAGGTTCCTGGAGCCATTCCCTTAAAAATTTTCAAAGGAAATTAGGCCCCCGGACCAGGTTTCATCACCTCATCGATTCCATACCCCAGTTCCTTGCCAGCAAAGGCCCCTTTTCCCTGGTGTTCAGAGGGCTTTTCCTCCCGCCCGAAGAATACCAGGGAAAAGAACAGGGGCACCCAACGAGAATATAGTTCAAAACCACTTAAACATTGCATTGTTAAACGTATTTTAGTATTTAAACGGTAAATATAGGCATATTTTTATCCCCTAAATATTTTTCATCTGTTCGGATTTCCTAGCTGAAATTCTGGTGATCCGAAAATCATAGGGACCAAAACTTACCTTTTCGAAAATTTCAGCCAGAAAAAAGGCTTCCGAAAATTCTAGGTGACCTTTTTGGGGTAAAAATTCGTTTAAAATGGGCAATTTTACCATTTTTTAGATGTTCGAAAATCCCAGGAGAGACAGGCAAGCAACAAATTTTACTACAAATGTTTCGAAAATTCTGAGATCTCAAATCGTCTTCCGAACAGATATTTTCCGAAAATTGACGTTGGGTGCCCCTGAAAGAAGCCTCTGCTAGTAGCCATACCCCAAATAAGAAATTCATCTGACCTTTGCCAGCCACTCAGCTTGGGTTAGAGTGCCAGGAGTACCTAAAAAAAATTGATATGCAATTAATAATACTGGTATGACATTCTTTGACTGCAACAAGTTTTACTAAGGGCACGTCCAACTTAACAGGGCAGTCAAAGGGCAGTATAGGTGGAATAGAAAATCAGACAGTAAGGTTACGAAGTAGTATTTTTTTTACGACTGCATATCACTGGGGCTTTTTTGGCTTCATCATTTCGAAAGTAAACTCATACTCATACTTTATTTATACTTGAAAACTTGGAGCTTGCCAGACCCCTAGCTTGGTTGGTACAACATAGATGACAATTACATGTATCAAAGTTCATCCTTCTGATTTGTGTTACGAACTTTTTAACTGGGTAGGAGAAGTTAAACGTACACCTACGTTTAACTTCTCACTTATTCAGGAGGTATTGTCCCTGGATAGTGTTAGTGGGCTCCTAAAATAACCTCGTCTTACTACATAGTTACATTTTTAATTGGTTATTTAATATAAAGGAGGATATATAGCGAGACGTAAGAAATATCGCACCCATCTTCATTAATTTCCAGTTATTGTCCATTTGCATCTCGGCTTGAAGAAAATACCGACCATCTGTCCACATGCCAGCCTTGTTGATAGTAATCACTGCGTCACCTACGAGGAATAAAGCAGAACTGATTTATAAACTGGCCATTTTTGGGCGTTTGGTATTTGACTGTAGAGTTAGCCTGCATAGCTGGCGGGATATATCGCGTAGGAATGCTTCTTTCCACCACCCTGAGAGGTTATCAGAGAGTACAATAAATCTTGGGAAATGCGAATAACGAGTAACTTCAATACTTTTTACAGATCCAGAAAGGCAACTTTTCAGAGAATACAACTTAAAACAGAAAGCTATGACTTGCCGTTGGAGCCTGTAAAACCGGATATATACTGGCGGCGTTGAAAATGTGGAGCGACATATTCACTCTGTGTTCAGAGAAAACACACCAAAATAACGTTAGTTCTCATCAGATATAATTAACTTTTAACTTAACTCTTTGGTGCGATAACTAATTAGTTACAGCTACTTTGTTTCACATGCAAACAAGTCGGTATGCAGTGCAAAATATACATATACAAAAACAAGCCTCACACCTCGTCACTAAGCATTTCTCATTACTCTCAAGCGATGCGCGTGTTGACGTGTGGGAAGGATAATGTGAGGTATGAAGCTCTACGCTTCTATTAACCGCGCTACACGTGGCGTCTGGGAATGAGGAAAGCTATGCCGTCACATGGTACTGCACAAATTTTCAACCGGTTGAAAACTTTGACCGGACACTTTCGCTCACACGAGATCGTTTAGTTAAATTTTTCTCTCTGTTCATACGGAACTTTGAACGGCTAGGCGTCTAAATTTTTTACAGTTAAGGTGGTTCCGTGTGAACGGAACAACTAATCGCACAAATTTTCAAACGGTCGAAAATTCGTCCGGAACCGTGTGAATGTGGCTTAAATTACCATGTGTTGATCGACCGATGGAACGATGTACGCCTGAACTCCTTCTCTCTGCATCAATTTTCGCAGCTCTGCCAAACGCTCTGTAGTGTTCACTTTTGGTAAAGATGGCTGAAAAAGAAAAGAAATGTATGTAACTTGTGATGTTTGAAAAATGGTTAAAAAAAGAACTATTAAAGAAGCACTGTCTCTTCTTCGACTTGGTTGTTTTTGCCCGGGCCAAAAATGATCGAAACTATTGCCCGTACGTTAAACTGCGGGAAGCATTGGGAGGCGGCTAAATCAGAAAGCAAGGTCTGTCTGGGTCATCTATCAGCCTTGCACTTTCAGTACTACGGCAAGGAAATACTTCGTCCTTAATACAATCTCCCTAGAAAGTAGTCACTTAAAAAAAGACTTTGGAGATTGTCAGTGGAGAGCGGCTGTTAATGCTAGAGGCCTGAGGTGTTAGGATTTCTGCTGTATGTGAAAACGAAGTCAGCCAACTCCCATATAGCTTGGAGTGAGGTCAATTTTACAAAGAAATCGTGAGAGCGTCATCCTGGAAAGGGGCTCCAAGGCCCGCGAAACTCGAAAAGGAGAGGTTTAAATTAGGGTATAGCGTTATCAGAAAGTTAAAAATGGGCTGGTTATTCGCTCGGGGATTATATTTCCAGTTATTATCATTCTTCAAGCAATTCCGACCAAGGGTATAAGGCCTCCAGCATAATGTTCACGGACTTAGTTAGTTATTACTTAGTTACTTATTCAAATAATAGTCTCATATCTCTAAACCCATGATGAACGAACTCAAAACAACAATATGTGTACTTTAGAAAAGAGGATTTGTTTAACCTGTTTAACTATACCTGCTCTGTTATAGCGCATGACAGAGTTGTAACCATAACTACTAGCTGCTTTAAAATAGTCACGATCTTAGACGTCCTCCAAAAAGAACGCGTAAGAAACAACAGAGAATAAGCTATCTCTTGATAAGAAACTAATCACTCTCGAGGTCTAAAAAGACAGCTGAATGTTTCCTTACGCCTGACGTGAGGTCTTTTACATGTAGAGTATATTATTGTGTATACGGAAGAGGGTCTGAAAGGGAGGGGGGGGTGTCGTGTACGGTTCAAAGGGATTAAAATCGAAATTTCACGGTTCACGGGAATTAAAACAGGCTTTTCTCGACTCACGCAAAATTCAGCGTTTGATTTTATTTGTCGCCCATATAGTATTGCAAAACTTTTGAATATCACATACACAAAAAACAATTGTTTTCACGCCCTAAACTTCTAAATTTACAATAATTCACAACTGCATTTGATCATGTGACGTCTAGACATGTCTAGGATGAGCATGGCATTTTGTTCATCTTTGATTGACAGACTCGACCTTGATATATCATGTTTCTGGAAAGTTTACGTTGAATATTTTACGAAAAATTAGCTAATTATAGACCACGTCTCACGAATCTCGAGAAATAAATTAGTCATTTCACGAATCACGGGATTACTTTTGTTCACGAATCACGAGAAATAAATTCTTTCGTTCACGATTCACGGCAATTAAAAATAGGCGTTCACGGTTTGCAGAAAAACCCCTTTCCGACCCGCTATACAGGTGTATTTGTACTTTAAGGAGAACATGAAAACTATCCCGGCCATTAGCAAGAACTCGAGTTTCAAAGAACGCCCGAAAGCTTTATGAGTAGACAAGACAATATAGGATTACGTTCTAACAAATGGTTGACTGCAATATTGTCATATTTTTAAAACGTAAGTGGTCATAGAGAGGTCAAAATAGCCCGGTGTGACAAGCTGCATTGTTTGCAATTCAATCTTTCATCCAACCACAGTTCTGAGTGTCACCGAGTGTCGATCTTCATGTTTACCTTCCTTCCTAACCCATTTTAATATATCAGTTGCTATATACAATGCACAAGAACACAGTTTAATTAATAGCAAAGTTACCATGGTATGTATCGAGCCTGCTAGAGAGCTTGCCAGGCTACCGCGGAACCTGCAGAATCTGGGGATGTTGCGAAACAAACCCTCTGCGTCCTCTGCTGTAAACTAGAGGACCCTAGAGAGGCGGAGATGTGGGGAGGGGGTATTGACCTATGCATATATTTTTATCAATCAATTTAATGTACTGTTACGGTTCCGCAATATCATCTCTAAGGACACAATGCTTAAGTTGTACAAGGCATTCATTCTGCCACACTTTTATTATTGTTCTTCAGTGTGGCATTTTTGTGGAACACGCAACAGTGAAAAGCTATAAGCGCATTCTTAGAAAATGATTGTACCTCTCACTACTCCACTTTGCTTAAGAAAGGTTGAAATGACTTCTTTGTATAACAAGCGCATTCAGAATTTCTTAATACTAGTTAAGAGTCTATTTCTTTAAAATCAGTATCCAACTTATATGAGGAATACGTTTACTGTTCGCCATACAACCTCTAATATACGTGGTACTGATATGTTGACTCTAAGCAAGCCTACAAAAGTCCTACAACAACAACCTATGGATTACACTCTTTTTCTTATTTTTCCTCCCAGCAATGGCACGATTTTAAGCGACGTGTGCAACGTCTCAATACGTTTGATTAGTTTTCACTAATTTTTGTCTTACTTTGAGTCTGTTTTTTTCTCGGTTTTAGATATCTTAATTTGTTTCTCGAAGATAAAATTCGAGTTAAAATAAAGGTTATATATGTATGTATGTATGTGTCCGGTTAAGATGTACATTCAATAAAAGGAGCCGTAATACGGTGAGTAACGATTTTTTGGTTGTTGTTCAATATTTCCGGATATTTCCAAATCAGGAGTGGTTTGAAACGCTGCATAATTAGGTTAGTCAAGCCATGGGCCAAGTGGCAGCTGGAAAGTCATCAGATACAAAAGGAGCATGAAACGCAGCAGTGAAAGAAAAATAATTCTTTTGAATTTCCTTTTTTTTTCAAGGTCCAACTGCGTTGTTTCCCTCGCGACAGCAGGGTTTTTTTTTTTTAAAAAAAAACATGCGACTCTCGGTTTAGCAGCAAAGGGCCCATTGACGTTTAGCAATTGATTTGTGAGCTAGCCTGCGTAGCAGGGGTTTTTCTACCTGCCCCTCCCCCTCCCCTTTTTGCGCCAGTCATGCAGGCATGATTTGTAAGGCGCGGGGGAAAGATGAGAGTACCCCGGAACTAATACTGGAAGACGTATTACTTTTTAAAATAGACAGTAATGATATTGTAGTTGTAAATACCTTAGTTTAAAGAGTTCGTGTGCATGGAGACCGCACGTTCTAACAAGAATTTTATATTATTATTCTGAATACAAAATCAGGCAGTGTGAATCAGTTGGCCTGGGTATATGGGAAAGATCCAGACGATAACTGACCTAACTCAAACGCAATTTTGATTTTCGCTTGGATAAAATATCATAAAGCATAGCTAAGGCCCAGGACATTTTAGCAACCACCTTGCTTTGCCCTCAGCACTCCAAAATGACAAACCCTCCCTAGCTAAGTTTGATTACAGAAACATGATATATTTGACTTACTGCAGATAAAATATCATAAAGCATAGCTAAGGCCCAGGACATTTTAACAACCACCTTGCTTTGCCTTCAGCACTCCAAAATGACAAACCCTCCCTAAGTTTGATTACAGAAACATGATATATTTGACTTACTGCAGCAGCTCTCTGGAATCTAGCGGCACCAAGAACTCTACAGTGAAGATTAATAAGGCTGCACAGAGTCGCTGCTGAAAAACAAAAGGCAAACGGTTCTGACGCCTTCAAAACAAATCACTATATATCGTGCTTTTTTTTTGTTAATGCACTATTTGTTTCCCGGATTCGTTGAAGCTCTGTGTTGCTAGGAGAACCTTCCTCGCAAATTTCGGACCATTGGTTATGTAAAGTCACATTTTTCAGTCTACTCACCGACGATCAGGATGCCAAGTTTCATGTTTTGATCAATAGTTAACTTTAAGAGCGGCTGCCGTTACCGAAAGAGATCGTGAATCTTGCAAGGCAAACAAAGTAGTGTCAAAGAAGACGAATTATGCTAATCTCTGAATGACCCCCTCCGAAACCCGAGCTAGTACATGCCACGCATAAGAAATGTAATATAGAAGAGAGACATAATACCCGCCCCTTCCCTTTTCTCCCCAGTTTCCTCCCGTTTTACTTTCGTCTTCGCGCTCTCTCAATTCAGCGGGCCCAACTATCTCGGAGCCTGGAACAGGCTAGATTGGATAAACAAAGAAAAACAAGAAAAGGCTAAAAGTAAGTTTCAAAGCGATATATTCAATGCACGTTTTATTAATTTAGTGAACAAAGATTATTTCGCATACAACGTCCTATAATTTTCTTGCTGTATAAATAGTTAGTTAGCCTAGAGGGGTAGTACTGTTCTCGGGTTCTTGGCATCCTAACAGGCATGAAACGCAGTCTCAACACACAAATAAAACAAGAAAAAAATAAATTCAAGATTAGAAGGAAAAATTTAATGCATCTTTCGCTCAATAGTCCAGTTTCGAATTAAAAATTACCGCTGAATACAAACATTAACGGCACATTTATACAGGGTTAGCCCCCCCTTTAAACATTTTTAACAAGCAAGAGATAAGGGGACAGAAGTAAAGCCCATCTCTCTAAATCTTGCTCTAAAGGGCCAAACAGAACGAAACCCTGTGAGTAAGGCTGAAGTAAACTACACAGACTGCTACACCAAAGTTGGACAACTTTTATTCATCACTTGAAATGACTGTGATTTACAAAAGTGGGTAACCCTAGAACCCTTGGAGGGGCTATGGACTGGGGTAAGCATACTAATACTAGTACTTATTGCTGTAGTAGAGCGGTTTTCATTTGAGTGTCGAAAAGTAATTGGTTTTGCACTTTCTACATGATGCGATTGGCTTAAAAGATTCGCGCCACCTTTTCATCCAATCAGAAGTAAAACCAAAGCCAATTGTGACGCGCTCGCATGCATTTTCCCGCGCTTTACGTCAGCCACATGTAACTACTTCGAGTTTTGATTGGTTCAATGTATTGTCTGTGTCCTATGTGATTGGCCAGAGTAATTACTTTGGTTTTGGTTTTACGACACTCAAACGAAAACCACTCTAATGGTAAAACAAAAGCTGTCTCCAGTAACAATGGGAACTGATGGCCTCACACAGTCAGACCTGTAAAAAAAATAAAATACAATGGGGATCGTGAATAAACTGTAAACAGCTCCACACACGATCACACAGCATTCAATTCATTTTGTGAGAGCTCTGTAACATTTGCTTTAATCACTGACGTTCATACGAACGAGACTACTATATCTTCACTGCTCATCACAACAGATAAAAAATACATGTAAGAAATAACCAACAGGAGGACCAGAAAACAGTTTAGAGTTCTGCTCAGTCAATTACAACCGTACCATCACACTGTCTTCAGTTTACAATTGCATGGAAATCAAAAGCAAACTCAGCTGTGCTTTCACAGTTCCTAAATATACTGGTATGGGATGGGTAAGAGCTCTACATCGCTTCCTGGTTATCCCCTGAGAGATAATATTGAGTTTAGCATTGTCCTTTGCTGGGGAGCATGGGATGGCACAGTGGTGAGAGTACTCACCTCCCACCAATGTGGCCCAGGTTCAAATAATGTGGGTTGAGTCTGTTGTTGGTTCTCTCATTTGCTCCGAGAGGTTTTTCTCTGGGTACTCCGGTTTTCCCCTCTATTCCAATTTGATCAGGAATCAGGTAGATGAAGAACAACTCTGTGGATGTGCTAACTCCAAATCATTATTTATCTATTTCTTATTTAGAAACTAATTAAGCATAATCAGCACAACAGTATGTAAAATAATGAACATTTCTTGTCCACGCACAATCTTACCTACTAAAAATAAAGATATTTCTTTTCACCATGCCAAGACTGCACTAGTCATTCCTAAAACATAAGAATGTGCAATATAGGCTTACTCTAGACTGACAAGCCTGCTCTGTACGCATTCAAAACAGTAAGGGACAATAAATTTTGGGGTGAGCAGGAATGGGTCATTTTACCCCTCCCTTTTGAACACCTTCCATATTGGCTACTTCCTGGATGACCTCTAGGGAGTGTTCTTTTTTTTCTCCAGGCAAGGAAAAGGGAAATGAAGATGCAAGTCGAGAGCCAAGTGATGGGAAAATGAAAGTTTGAATGTATTGAAATGAGTTTACTTTAGTCTTAGAGATTAAGGAAGAATGAACTGGCTAAAAATATATTATTTATATTATATTTATCATCAGAGGACAATTTCACATTCCTCACTAACAGTCAGAACAGGTCTGTGAAATATCTCATCACTTGATAAAAACAGCACAAGGTCGAGTATAAATTAATAATATACCAAAAACATACCAAATCCACTTTTGCAACTGCAAGTTTTTTAGCAAGTAGTTTAATGTAATACAGTGAAAAGTCTGTGAAAATCCTTAAAATTATGAACATCTTTGAGTAACAATTAATACCCTGCCTAAAACATCACTATTTGGCCCTTGTTTTGATAATGGAACAAAAAATACAGTTTAAACATAACAGGAAATTAAATGCAGAAGCAATGACAAGAGAACTAACCTTCAGAGCACAAGGATTCTTCTGGATCAGTCTATAAAATTCACACATCACATTAGCATATGTGATTATGTGCACGTACATGAAGAATTACACAATGTAGTATGGTTGAGATAACAAAATTAATTTTTCCAACTTTATTAAGACTCCTATATTGAAAATCTGGAGTAATCATGCAGAGTAAATTATTGCTGAGTCCAACCTACAGGTAGCTGTTAAGAGTCCTGGTCAAACTTTTGAAGTGGCATGCTGTCTCTGCTGTACAATGTTAGGTTTTCAGCAAAAACATTCAGACATATGCTTGTCTATAAAAACTTACTCTTCATTGACAGCATTAAATAAAACTACAGTTTTGTACACAGCAGTGAAGTATGTGCAATGTGAAAAGATCTGAAAGTATTTATCACCTGTGACACATTTGTAACATCACACTTTCCAGAGCACTGCTATTACATATACAGCTGATGAAAACAATACATGCTGCAATAAAAAGTGCAATGATGGACAATATGAAATTTATTAACCTGACCATGCCATCTATCTTCTCCATATTAAAATACCAAAGAAAAAACATTGTTCAACTGTAGGGAAACGTTCAAGTTAATTCTTTCAAGTGGGGGGCCACGTAGACCATCTGAGGGGTCACCCAGACCATGAGCTAATTTTATTTTGTTATATTCAACTTAACATTTATATTTCATCTGTTGGGTCAGGGAACACTGGTAGGGTAATGCTGTCTCAGAAAATTCACTTTCAACATACAACATTCAGTCATATGCTTGTCATTTTCTTCTTCATCAACAACAATAGCTACTTATATTAATATGACCTGTATGCACAGACAGTTATATTGTTTGTTGTTCCATTAACACATGAAGGTACAGTGTAGTTAGACAATGTACACCAAGTATAAGAATATCTTACTTTTTTTAGTTATTATGCATCAATGCATGATAGCCACCTTGTATAAGAAAAGCAAAATCTTTGCACTGAATCTAAAAAACAAAAAAAGGTCAGTTATACACCAACGAAAATGTGATTTTGCATGAACTGGCCAATTCCTTCTTTTCAATGTAAGCTATTTGCTTTCACCTGAATATATTTAAATGTATAAAGTAAACTTTTAGAGGATGGCCAAAGCACATACAACAACTTCTAGTTTACATTGTACATACTGTAAACTGCTGTGTAAGCCCAGGGTTTAGACATTCTTTGTAAGGGGTCTTGGGAGGGCTTGTAAATAGAGGGGTTTATATCTGATGGGGCTTATAACAGAACTAGAAAAAGAGCTGAGAAACAAACTAAGGCAGTGCTGATTACAATATGTTTTGTATTTACTGTTTTTTAATAAAGCTTCAAAACATCATAGTAAATGAAATTTATTTCAATAAATTTAGAGAGGGCTTATAAACAGATACCTTTTTTGATTGCAGGCATATAACTGGAGGGGGGGTGGTTATAAGAGGTAGATTATGGTAGATCTTGACATGAATGTATCGCACAGAATTACTGTTCACATTGTATGTTCAACTCATCTACTCTGCTCAGACAACTTAACTACTGCACACTGTAAACATAAAGTGTTAATCATTCCACTCAGACCAAAAAGGTAGAGAATACTTTTTTCTTCAGCATTCCATTGAGAAACTCAAAGCGAGCTGGGATTATTCTAGTCATCACAGTGGTTGAATAAAATTATTCCCTACAAGTGAATTGACTGGCCTGCCAAGATTAGCACTAGCTAACCCCTTAGCATTAGCACCAACAAAATGAGTTTTTTGGTCATATCCTACACTGTAGCAGTATTTCTATTACTTACAACCTGAAACCCAACCCTTGTACATGTATCTCAAATTGAAGAAATCAGAAATAAACAACCTTTGACACGATTTTGCATTCATATCTATTGTTTCTCGTCAGAGAACTTTTAACAAAAAAAGTTTTATCTCACCTGCAGGCAGGCAGCGGGGCACACAGGTACTCCAAGCAACATGATCGTTATTTGCAGTTATTTGTGATGCTTCACTTTTAACGGCGATGGAATTTGTTTTTCTCTGTCTCTTGCACGGAGTTTTCCTAGAAATATCACCAAAATGGACTTAGAAAACTGAAATTGTTAGAAAATTTTACGTCGAAAGAAACTCCGGATTGGTGTCATGTGTGTTCACTGAAAACCCACTCAGACAAAATATGTAGAGAATGCTTTTTTCTTCAACGCTTCCTTTATGAAGCTCAAAGCGAGCTGGGATTATTCTAGTCATCACAGTGGGTTTGGAGGACACCGAAAGGACAGAAAAAAAGGACAATTACAGGCATTAAAACCAGCTGAAAAAAATATGGGCTTACGTGGATTTACGTGGTAGATGTAAGGTTCAGCTTTCCAAGAGCATGACGTTGAAAACGCCTAATTCATGGCTATTTTCGAGGTTAAAGGTTCCTATCCTTTTTTCTTTTGCTTCTGGCAGAAAGTTTTGAGGTTTTGAAGCTAGGCTGGGAAGATTTCTCATCATAATGATCCAAAACCGCCATACCATGTGCTTTCCACCAAATGGCCGCACAACAGTGCTTCGCTAAGCATCCTGGGATCTAACTCGTCCTCGTTCTCCCGCTCGTAAATCGTAAAAGGCACCATCTACTTTTACAAAGGGAAGGGAACGGGAGGCGGGTCTTCTAGACCTGCTGGTCTCGGTCGCGCTGTAAGGGGAGGGGAGAACTCCAGATGAAAATGACCAGGCAGGATGTCCTATTTTAGAAGAAAGTTGGAAAACATTTTTAGACGGTGGGCAGGTTTGGATGAAGGATGCTGGTGATTTATCAGTCTCCTTTGATCTTCTTGGGTTTTATCTACCGAGCATCACCTCTTGATCCCTCTTCTCTGAGATAAGTACTAGATTATTGCCCGATGGCTTACCGCTTACTGTCGTTGCTGTGTTGATGTGCACAGATCTGAGATGATGTGCGTGCACACGATCGTCTTGTTGTTTGCGGGAATTGATACACGTTACGGTCGTTTATGCTAATATTAAATCTAATTCTTCATTCAATCGGCCAGTTAAATGTTGCCAGTTACACTAGCTAGCGTGTATGCTATTCCGTAATTGTTGATACTTCGTTGTACCTCGTGTTTCTACTTCAGCTAGTTGGATCGCTGGTGCCAACTAGCGCAAAATATCACTCGATCGATATTTAATTTGAAATATTTGTTTATACCAGCCCAGTAATGGATCCCTTTATTAATAATCTTAGCTGTGTTATGATTTGTAAAGGCACTTTAATTTATTGATATTCTGAAGTTATTTTGCACGTTTGAGCATTTTTGACCTTTGGACTCAGCTTACTTGTAACCTTTAATTATTATAAAAAAAACAAAACAAAAACGATACATTATCCAGCCCTACCGGCTAAAACTTTATGTTCCATTCCCTCAACGCATTTACAAGGTGTTAGAAATTACATTGCAACCATTCTTAAAAGTTATCTCAGAGGTATGAGCATAATTTCATTAGGGTTATTGTGTGCTGTTCATAGGTCAGTTTTGTATGTCATGTTACGTGCTGAATCGTCAATTTGTTCTGTTGTTTTCCTTTACTCACTGTTGGCGACATTCTGTTGCCAGTGTTTTTCATTGTGAGGATTTGTTCCTCCACTGGAGTAGTTCTTTCATGGGTGTTAACTGTTGGATCCACCCTATTTTCTATGGTGCTAACTATTCAAGCCACCATGTTAGTAGCTTTCTCACGGGCGTTAACTGTTTGAGCCACCCAATTTATTTTATGGTGCTAACTGTTCAAGCCACCATGTTGTTAGCTTTTTCACAGGTGTTAATGGTATGGTGCTACTGTTCAAGCCACCATTATTCTTAGTTCTTTTATGGGTGTTAACTGTTTGAGCCACCCTATTTTAATTATATGGTGGTAACTGTTAAAGCCACCATGTTCTTAGCTTTTTCGCAGGTGTTAACTGTTTGAGCCACACAGTATTTTCTATGGTGCTAACTGTTCAAGCCACCATGTTCTTAGCTTTTTGGTGGGTGTTAACTGTTTGAGCCATCCAGTATTTTCTATGGTGCTAACTGTTCAAGCCACCATGTTCTTAGCTTTTTCACGGGTGTTAACTGTTTGAGCCACACAGTATTTTCTATGGTGCTAACTGTTCAAGCCACCATGTTCTTAGCTTTTTGGTGGGTGTTAACTGTTTGAGCCATCCAGTATTTTCTATGGTGCTAACTGTTCAAGCCACCATGTTCTTAGCTTTTTCACGGGTGTTAACTGTTTAAGCCATCCAGTATTTTCTATGGTGCTAACTGTTCAAGCCACCATGTTCTTAGCTTTTTCACGGGTGTTAACTGTTTAAGCCATCCAGTATTTTCTATGGTACTAACTGTTCAAGCCACCATGTTCTTAGCTTTTTGGTAGGTGTTAACTGTTTGAGCCATCCAGTATTTTCTATGGTGCTAACTGTTCAAGCCACCATGTTCCTAGCTTTTGTGCGGGTGTTAACTGTTTGAGCCACCCAGTATTTTTTATGATGCTAACTGTTCAAGCCACCATGTTCTTAGCTTTTTCACGGGTGTTAACTGTTGGAGCCACCCTATTGTCTATGATGCTACTGTTCAAGCCATCATGTTACTAGTCTTTCTCGGGTGTTAATTGTTTGGGCCACCCTGTTTTGAACGGTGCTAACTGTTCAAGCCACCGTGTTGTTACTTGTTATGTAAGCATCAGCCACCCCCTTTTTATGGTGTTAACTGTTAAAGCCTCTGTGATATTCCTTCCCTCAGGGGTGATCAATGTTTGGGGCACTGCAATACTATTTATTTCATTGCAGGTTTATAATAATAATATTGTAAGGTCCTCCTCATAAATTATTCTATGTTAAAGCTTCATCCTCAGATTTTTATTGAAGCTGTGTCCTCATATTTTACATTGAGGCTTCATCCTACTATTTCATATTGGGGCTTTGTCCTCATAATTTATTTTGAGGCTTTGTCCTCTTAGGTTATTTTGAAACTTTGTCCTTGGATTTTAGCTTCAGGCTTCCAGTTCCTCATCATTGTTATGTAATATTATTGAGGCTATGTTCCTTAGTTCGAGGCTTTGGTCCTTGCTGTAACGTGAGCTTGGGACGCCTGTGCCCAAGTTTATAAAGATTTGTATGGTGACGCCATGTTGTTGCCCATCCGGATATGCACCATCATGGCGGACGGAAACTAACAGAAACATCTGTTACCGAGTTTTGCCACAAAAAAGCAAGGAACTCATAAACATTAAAGTAATACTTTTTCTTATTCGAAAAAGCCCTCGAAATAAATCACTTTTTTAACCTACACTGACAGCTCTCTCTGCCGTCATGTTTTTGTTGCGTCACGCAAAAGCTTAGAAATTCAAGCGTACTCTATCACAAAGCGAAGAACTTTTTGAAGCGAAATTTTGTATGAAAGTTATTTTTTAGCTGCTCTAATACATTACGAGAGCAAAATCTCAGTAGGATCTATAGCTTTGTAGTTTTGATTTTACGAATTAAAATAGCAACTGTCACACATCTTTAAAAGACGTAAAACAACTGATAAGTGTTCTTCCGCGCGGGTCAGGATTCAAACATGTTTCTGGCCTCGCCAGTGGCCTCTGTTTCACTTTCACTTCTTGCGCTTTAAATTCTTCCTTACTTCTGGATCAGACGCTGAACGCTTCGCTTGTACATTCTTGCTGGCCCTCATTTCAAAACAGGATAAATCTTTGTCTTTTATATAACTTCTGATTACGTTGTAAGACAGTTCTCCTCCATGACTACTGTCTATTGCTTCCCCGACAACAATGGTCTTCACACCACTCAGTTTGACCATTGGAGCACATTCATCACAAGGGCTTTTCGTTACAAACAGAACTCCATCCGTTAAATCTTTGGTGTTCCTCACCAGCAGAGCGTTTTGCTCAGCGTGAATGACGTAAGGAAACTTTGTCTCCGGTGCTTTATCATCATCTGAAGCGCGTGGAAATTCGCCATACAAAGCTTTCGATGGAAATCCATTCCACCCAAGGCTGACAAACTCCTTCCCTTTAATTAGTACTGCACCGACGCCTTTTTTAGGGTCATCAGTCTGCCGTGCAAGCATCTTTGCAAAAATCATCATGTGGGAAGCTAAATCCTGGTCAGGGTACTCTTCATCATCATTAGCACGTTTCACGCTTGGCTCTCCGCCATCATCACCAATGATTTTCACCTTTTGGAATACAATTCCTTTGTCTATCGGTGCTTTAACAACGGCGATCCATTTCATGAGAGATTTAAAATCCTGCTCAACTTGAGTTTTCATTTTGTCATCCAGGCTTGGCCAAGGAAGGCAACTTTGGGCACGCGTAATCCACTCGGCGCCCCACCATTCATTGAAGAGTTCATCGCGACAAACGCTTATGTCCTCCGGTGTGATCTCTTCTGGAAGCTTCTTCTCGTCGTTGGTCAAGACCTTTTCCTCCACACAAGGGACAAAGATAGATTGGCCCACTGGACTTACTTTGAAGAGATTATCTACTCTTTCCAATTCCTTCTGGCTTTCTGATTCTGGTTCTATTGGAAGGTAGAACACACGGGAAACTCTCGACTGTACGAGGAGTTTGGCACATACGGAACACGGTTTCCGAGAAATGAAGACTTTGCAACCTTCCAGCTTGCCAGAATGATTGATCATCACTCTTGCAACGCCATGAACGCCATCCCGACTGCAATCGGCTGCAAGTACGCGATCGTTCGGAAGGACAAAAATGACACCGACTTTCTTGAAAGAGCTTTTTGGAGATTGTGAAGGAAACTTCTCCATCCAAAGAGCTAAAACCATATAAAGGTTCTCTTTTGTGATCCTAGTCTCTCGTTTTTCACATTCACTTCCCTTTGGTTCGTCTTGTGATGATCGGCGAGTGTCGAGTGTGCTTGATGATGCCATCTGCCTTGGCTTATTTTATTTGAGTGCCAGTTTCTGCCGCTTCTAATTCCTTCACTGGAGTGGAGATACTGAGCAATAATCATATCCAGCTGAATATATAAGGCAATGAAAACAATAGATAAGATTTTAAATTGGTTATTTCCCTGCATTACGCAAAGAATCACCTTGTTTTTTGCCCTGGTATATTTTTAGATCAGAAGCCTGCCGGCGTGTTTCCCGGAAAAACTCTTTTAACTAGCCTATTATTGGTGGTTACTTAGAAACACCAATATAATGCTTTTTAACAAAATATCTGATGGGTTAGTAATCTGTTTCTATATACGACAAACAAGTTGCTTTGTTTGCAAGTGTCATGGTTAATAAAGCATTATTCATTTTATTTGCATGCATCGCTGGGGCTCTTGCTTGGAAAGATGAAAAAATTCTGTATCCAAATTTCTAAGAATACTTAACCTGGTGTATCATCAGTCGGGTTTTTCCCACATACGTCACAACTTTAAACATTCGATTGATTGTCAGCTAATATATATATATATATATATATATATATTTCTTACGTGCTGATAGATCGGTCTACTAGTTCATGTTCTTAATTCATGACGTACATAATTTTTTTAACGGATTTCTCACGAACACTGAGGGACTTTCGGGATGAATAAAGACAAGTTCTTTCAACTTGTCTTTAAAAATGTTTGTTTCATTTTCCATTTACTGACGTTACCATCAGTGAACCGTCTGATGCTGCTAATGTTTCGGTTTAGTTAATTAAATGGGTTATACATTTCAGGGAAAAAAGTGTGTTGGGAATGAAAAGAATTGGAGTAGTATTTTTTGGAGGGATTTCTCAGGAGCGCTGAGGGACTTCCGGGATGAATAATTTGCAGTTCTTTCAACTTGTATTTAAAAATGCTTGTTTCATTTTTCCATTTACTGACGTTACCATCAGTGAACCGTCTGATACTGCTAATGTTTCGGTTTAGTTAATTAAATGGGTTATACATTTCAGGAAAAAAGGCGTGTTGGTAATGAAAAGAATTGAAGTAGTCTGGTTATTAAATAATAGTATAATGTATATATTTCAAGTAATAACAAGCTACGTAACAGGTCTGTAACCTTTGACCTGTGTAATCCTTTCAAACGGAATTAATTTGCATTGACCACTTTGCTTGTTTTGTCGTATCCCGTTGTCTATAACGTGGGCTAAGCCTCAACACATAATAATAATAATACCTTTATTTATTGCCTTTGGCGATAAGAATTACGGTAATATTACAATAAAAATTCAAAACACTACATATTATAATATTATATACATATCAAATTAAGTTAAGTTTAGGAATAAACGATTGTTTGTGCCTAACAGTGCGGATACAGGTATTCTGAGGTGCGCTGGGTTAGTCTTACAAGATCTTAGATTATGGCCATGATCCACTGGTTTGTCTAAAAAACGTTTGCAGAGATGTGCCTCTGATTCTAGGGTACGTTCAAATTCTTTCCTCGTCAAATTCTGACGCCTAGTTACAAGTGACTCAACAGTATCCCAAGGGAGACCAATGACATTTAAACATCTATTCTGCACTCTCTGTAGATCCTCTTCGAGGTAAATGGGCAGCCCTTCCCAGACAGGCGAGTAATATTCTAAAACAGGTCTAATCTTAGTGATATGTAAGTTGTAAGACTAATGTCCCTGGGAAGATGGGCTGTTCTACAGACCCTAAGATAGTGGATCCGTTTACACGCTTTGCTGACAATACTTGAGACATGTGTATTCCACTTGAGATCGTTCTGTACGTATACACCCAGTAGTTTAAACTCTGATACCCTCTCCAGTTCAGTAGGCCCGATATTAATAGGAGCAGGATTGGACTAGTCTGCCGCACAGCCGTTTTTAGTGTGGTCACGCAACGCTGTGGGGAGGAGAATTGCGTGACGACACTAAAAACGGCTGTGTAGCAGACTAGAATTGGACAGGATTTTTTGATTGGTAGAGAGACGCAAAATCCCGTTATGAAAGGAAGTGTGCCACCATGCAGCCGGGGGGGGGGGCACTTGGGTATTTTTTGGGTGGGTGTGTGCCGCCCGGGACTCCAAATTGGCACCCCGTTCTAAAAAAAATTTCCCCTAAAACTGATACCCCGTTCTAGAAATAGGCCAATTTTTTATACCCCGTTTTAGAATTCGCCCTAAAACTGATACCCCGTTCTAGAAATGGGCCAATTCAGTTATACTCCGTTCTCAAAAAAAAGTTTTTAAATTGAAATAGCCCTGTTTTTTAAAAAGATATTTCTTTATTTGTTCGACTTATACATCAAATAAATGCTTCTTCATAATCAGCAACAATTTTAAGCAAAAGGTAAAGCCGTGATGCACAATTTTTTATACCCCGTTCTAGAAAACACCTCTGAAATGGATACCCCGTTCTAAATCAGGAGCTTTAAAATCACGACCCCGTTGGGCGGCACATACCCGTATAGGTAATGTATGGGAGTACCCCCCCCCCACCCCCCGGGCCATGCAGATCCAAAATCTTAAATTATTCTATATTTCGTTTTTTTTAAGTTTAACTTATATTTTTTTCGATCATTCAAATATTCACGACAAACGTCAATATAATTACGTGAATAATTATATACTTCAAATTCATCTTTAAAGTTTAACAAGTTGGCTTTCTCATCCATTTCTTTTATTCTAAAAATTATTTTGTTTTTAGATTTAATTTTTTTTACCTTAACTAAAAATCTTCACGGCTTATCTAAACTAAAAGCGCTGGTTTTAGAAAAAAGCTGTGAGTTTTTTACCATGTATTTAATTTGTCTTTCACGAGAATTATTAATTTTTATGAGAAAAAGCAATAGGTTTTCGAGTGTAAAACAAAACGCGTAATACGTCATCGCACGGGATAAGAAACTATTACATGACTGTGACTGATTAGGAATGCTATTGAAAGTTGTGCGCTATCATGTCCAAAAAAGCAAACAAAAACATTTAACAAAGGAGTAAAACGGGTTTCACAACCATTCCACTTTAATAACTAGTATGATTTTACAACTTATTAGACCTTATTATTACTCTTTTAAATTAATGGTAACGTTGTTTTCAAGCTGATGAAGTTGGATTTGGCATACGATCAAACATACAGTGTATCTCCGAATCAGTTCTCGGGGCTTTGTGCTTTAATATCCGACATGTAATCAATCCCAAAATGTTTCTCAAAGCCGTTGAATTTCCGCAACACACACAAAAAACAAGATAATGATTTGATAAAATGCGAACTCTGAAATATCATTTTTGGGTATAGTTTCGAGGCAAGTTCCAACTCTTTCACATTGCAAGGCATTTCATTATTCTATCTGCAGATGTTGTAACTAAATATTTCATAAAGTAGCCACCTATATTTAAATTAGTACTTAGGTCTAACATGTACAGTTGTTGTCGCCTGCAAGCAAAATCGTCAGAAATGTAGATTGGTAGAGAATATCCAGATCAGATGCTAATGCTTTGTTTTCTTGTCTGTTAAGCAGTAAGGAAATAATAATAATTCTAAATAAAACAATCTGCCAAATTTTCTCAGTTTCAGACAAAAGTCGAACAAAAGCACGTATGTTTTCGATAATCGGAAGTAGATTATGGTACGTCAAGAGAAGAAACGTATTCCTTTTTCTAAAATATATTGGATACTAAGAAGATAACTGAGGTCAGTACTTTGCTGTCTAAGACACACATCCGACGTTCATAATTTGCGAAATGCACCTTTGTCATTCAAAAGTGCGTTGAATGGTGTTGAATCCGTTGCTGTTGGCTAGTGGCATGGCTATTATTGAAAATGGTTTTTAGCAGGAGGGTGAAATTAATATCTTTCGCATGCGCAGTAAATACTAGCCCCTGGCAAAGCAACTGCAAGGCAGCTGTCTATCAATGATTTAAATTTCAATAACTTTCCAACCCTGATTATTTGCCTTTATATTTGCTTTTTGACTGCTTCACAACCAGCACTACAGCTCACTATGACAAACTGTCAACGGCTGGCTTTTCATCATTTAAAATCGCTCCGCTCCTATACATTCGCTTCTGATCTAGTCCTACAACAAATACAAAATAAAATAAGATGTATCATAGGCTGCCACAGCACGAAAGTCAGTTACAGCTGGCAACAGAACCAAACAAATAATCAAGTTTTGGATTGGTTAAGAGCGTCCGAAGCCACTGCCTGTTCGGTCAGTATCTAATGCAATCGAGCAACTCTCCACTTGCAACCCAATCTGGTAAGGCACGTATCTGATAAGACACCGCCCGCAATACCGAATTGAAGACTAATACGTCAATATTTCACTTAAACTCTATGTAGTAATATTTCCGACAATGAACACCTAGACAGGTGTAAACACGGGAAAAATTAAGGCTATTCACCTCACACATGACCCACATACAAGAAGCGCATATAGTACATTGGTCCAGACGAAAGTAAATTTTAAATTTTACGTGGGAAACATAATGTAGCAATCAGGTAAGTGTGTCTTCATATCACAGTATAGCAACGCTTGAAATTTTTCGATGTCAGACGTCGTCAAATTATCACAAACAAAGTAAGGTCCTTGTCAGTCTCTTTTAAAAGCGGAACATTTGGCGAAAGTTGTAGACAAGGGCTAGGTGATCACCTACTACAGGCTGCCATAAAAAAGACTCGCAGAAGAAATGGGAGCCCGAGGGAGACTGGACACCAAGTCTAACCTATAACAAAAGCGAATTTTAATAACGGTATTCTTTTTCCAAAGACGTCCGCAAACTTGTCTTGGATTTCTCGAAGTAGTGGTTGCGATGGTTGCGAGTGTGGTTGCGATTAATCGGTAATAGCGGTTTTAAAGACAAAAGGAAACTAAAGGAAATGGGCATTTCTTGAAAGATAAGGAAAGAGCTACCATCATATACAACAAAAGGTTTTATATTAGACTTAGTAACACAATGTGTGATAAAAACTACATGATAAAAAAAATATACATCATTCTAAGATTGAAAGTGTTCTAACTGTGACCTTGGAAAGTAAAATTAATATTAAGCATATCAATAAGTTTGGAGTCATCCCGGGGGGGGGGGGGAGGTATCCCCTATATAAGCCACATAGGTATAGGTGCCACCCAAAAGGGTAGGGGTCTGAAAACGGGTATAGACTTTGCATATTTTGGTCTGGTTTCGAGGGAACTACGGAAGCGTAAGGAGCTGACTATTGCTTCAATTCCAACTGACATAGAAAGAATGATGATATGCAAATTTGAAATGAATTTTAAGAAATCTTTTTGTTGGCGTTCTAATCAAAGTAATTTCAGGTCTGAAAACCGGCCTCCATTTTTGAGGCCAGGTCTGAAAAAAGGATGTGGAAGATGACATTTTTTGTTTGAGATAGAGTTAGGCAGCACACCCCCACCAAGATTTCCCAGGTTTTCCAGAAACATCTAGAACAAGATTGGTCCTCTATCCGTTCTGCTCTCGGAATCTTTGTCAGTTTAAAATTTTTTAATTAAAGTGTGTACAGGTGTTAAGCCTTTAATTATCGAATGTTCTTTCATAACTTTTGGTATAATTCGTCACGGCGAGCATAATTTTCTTCTATTTTCCGAACAAAGCACTTCTAGCATGATTTTGAGGTGTTGTTACCAAATTTAAAGTAAAAAGGGGAAGCATAATTTCTGCATAATTTTGCTAAAACGAGCATAACTTTCAAAAGCGAGTATACTTTTGAGCATAATTTTGAAAAACACTGGGGACTGCTAGTAGCATAATTATAATGCTGCTTTAACTAGCACATTCTATAAGGGCCTAACAGGTGGACAACCAGAGACATGACTTCATAACTAAATTTGGCAAAAGATGATTTCCAAATTTGTGTCGTTACCTTCGGGTAAGAAATTCGGTATAGAACGCTTGGATCAATGTTTTTTCCCAAAATTCCTCTTTGTCCCCAGCCTCGTTACCGTGGCTTTTTCGCCGAAATAGGGGGATGTAAGGGAAACGAGGTTAAATTTATTGTGATGTGGTTTTAAGCTGGCCTTCTAAACAATACGTACAAAATAAAAATATCGATGTCTTGCTTTGCTCTTTTAATAAGGCACGGGGGGGGGGGGGGGGGGGACTAAAAAATAATCAGCTTAAAGTGAACATTGAATATATATATTTCTTTATTAAAAAATACGTCAACAAGATATTAATTATCACCGTTCGAAAACTGACGTACCTAAAATTATATTGAAAATAAGATTTCAAACCACCGACTTGTCTATAAAGTAAAGGTTTAAATTTGAGAAAAAACCGACTGCTTTGCAGTCTAAAATTTAGTTATGAGGCCATGTCTCCGCTTGCATTTCCTATATATCCCTTATTCTGTTGTTCGCATTGACTCTCAACATCTAGAGTCTAATTGTTGAAAAAACTGTCTTATTTTCTCACAGGTAAAAGCTTCTAATTCGCTTATTTGAAAGACAAGTGTCAGTATACACAGTAACAATGAGAACTTGGTGACGTAGTTTCCCTGAATTTATTCCATTTCAATAAAACACTGCAGAGAGACAAATCGAGTGCTGGAGAGTTGAGGTATGACTGTGTTATATGTGTGTTCCTATATGTTTCGATTTACTTGATTAACTTACCTTAGATAAGAAAAAAGGTTTGCCGGGGGGTAGTTCTTAGAGAGAAGAAAGGAGTAAAGCTTAGATGTACCTTGTCAAATGATAGTCCAAAAAATAATGTGTTTGCACCAACACAAAGGCAAAGTGCTCAGTGTGCAAACGACAAAAAAGCAAATGCTGTATTTTGGGGGCCACATAATTAAGCGATCATTTCATTCTTTCATCATACTACTTGCGTTAATTCTTTAGCTTCTCTTTTGGCCAGAATTAAAAGCTTAAGAAGCGTTTTCTCGTGTGCTTGTCTTGAATAAGACGGTGAAATGACAAATCTTGAAGATTTTACAACTAGAACCGATAGACAGCATGCTGGTATTAATAGAAATATCCTTATACAGCGTATTATAGAGAAAAAAGGACGTTTTTCGAATTTCTTTCAGGATGCTGGTTCTCCTTGCTGTATTTGAAAATATATTAAAAGCTTTTGTGAAAGACACTAAGAAAGTTGGTAATACGATGGAAAGTACACACAGCTGCTGTCTACATTCAAAACTTTAAATGAAGTTTGTTTTTGAATATGAGCAAACTGCCCCTAAAAAAGCATAACCCAAACATCATAAAATCTCTCCACAGCACTTTCTTTTTGCAGATTTTTCAATTTTTAGATTAGGTTTGACCTACTTTGTTAGCTAAAGGAGTGGGGAAGTAATGCCACATTTTCTCTCTTCACATGGTAGGCTGGATGCAGGATTTCTCTAAACAACAGGAAAAGCAAACAAGGGCAAAGCGACTATGATCCATCTATTCAGTTCAAAAAAAATTATATAATCATGGAAATACGCAAAGAATTAGAAACGCCTCGGATTTTGAATTAGATAAAAAAAAAAACATGCTTGTTTATTTAACAAGAGCTAAGGTACCCGGTTTTATTTGATAACTGAAGCTAAGAACAAAGTTTTCACAGTTACACATGTATGTTTCGTGGCTGTGGACACTGCAAAACAATAATTATATGCTAGGGGTACTAAAAATGAATTAGCCTTGCAAATAGGTCGTAGCAAAAGCCTTCGAAAGCCGACGGAAGGCTGCTATTCAACTTCTCTTAAAACAAATCAAATAAGCTAAGGTATTATAGATCCAGAATTGACTTAAACAGACTCTCTCAAGAATAAAATACTGAACATGCTCACAACATGAACATGCTTCAAAAGTGTGAAAGAGGGTCGATTTTGGAGATTTTAAACTCAGTTTAAAAAAATTGAATTTGTTGTTCATCGATGATAAAGCCTCGAAGAACATGAGCTAAGTAAAAAAAGTAAGTTCTGTAAAGTTGTGTATTTTGCTGCGGACTTTTTTTGTGTGTGTTATTAAATAGGACTTTCCGGCTAACTAATAAAGATGACCTCATATTTTCGCTTGTCGATCCAGTGAGACCTTCAAGAAAAGAAAAGCCAATAAATTAAATAAATATTTCGACCTTGATCCGAATGCTATATTCCGACCTTTTTCTATGGTGTCATTTGCTATTTCCGTATTTTTCGCTTATGAGGCCCAGCATTTTGTGAATAAAAGTTTGCTTGACAACTCTACATCTGTTGTAATTTCGGGGTGTGTCTTAAAACCGAGAATCAGTTGGGCAACACAACAAAATTGAGTCCAATTTTTTAAAGCTCTAAAAGCTCTAGCTGCTCATCCTCTTCTGTGTTATCGGTTTTTCAATGACTTCTGCATCTTCTAAAGCTGGCATTAAACGAAGAACGAATCATTTTGCATTCGAAACAAATCATCTGGCATTAATCGTTTTGAACTGGATGTTGATGATTGGTAACCAGGCGAATTTTTTAGCACGTGCTTGGCCCTGCGAAGACAATCTTGCGCTTGTTTCCGACAGACCTTTATTTTCCGAGGAAAGCTTTCAAATCCGTTACCAGATTTGGCAGTTAATGAACAAAATATTCAGGCTCACGTATTACGCGATCGATTTTATCTTGATACTACTACTACAGTGAAACCTGTATTAGGCGGACACCGTATTAAGCGGACACCCTCTATTAAGCGGACACTAGCCGAAGTCCCCAAATTTATTTCCCTTATTTACTTTAAATGAAGCCTTTATTAAGCAGACACCTATTTTAAGCGGACGCGGACACCTAAAAAGTACCTGAAATGGTCATAGCTATTGTTGCCACCCTGTATTAAAAGGACACTTGTAATTAAATTCCACCACCCAACACGGTAGACACTGGAAATGCGAAAGATTGCCTCGAATTGCCACCCACAAATGTTTCGATTTCACATTAAAAACATGACTTGGCGAGCTTATTTGATTAGTTTCACAGTACAGTATTGTTTTCTATTTCGTTTTGTTTGTATAGAGCTTGTTTCACTCGTCTGATTTCTTCAAATTTGAGTTGCAATCTATGTTTATGGTACTATGATCAATTGGTCCACTTTGATAAAGACATTAATGCAAACGTACATCGTCATAGTCTCTGGGAGTATTCTAAACGTTTCCATTGTTTATTTGAATGGCATTTGACACCTCATATGACGTTATCTATCGAAACCTGTATTAGGCGGACAACCTGTATTAAGCGGACACTACAGCATTCCCCGAGGGTGTCCGCTCCATACAGGTTTCACTGTATTACTATGCGGACAATTTTTGTCGTACAGAAAGGTGCAAACCGTTTGATTTAATTTGCAGCTAGAGAAGTAATTATCAACCATAGCTCAACCATGGAAGCAATATTGTCACAGGCTTCTGTTACAGCTCCAGTAATACGTTTCTCGTACATTAGGGCCTATTTATATTTAGTATTGGTGTCCTTGGTTTTGATCTGACTGTTTGCTGTTCACTGAACTCCCCCAACGAACTTTGCGGGTACATAAAGGCATCACAAAAATAACATAGTGGGGAAACATTTTAAAAAACACAGTTTGCATTGTTTATTCTACAATTCGCGTTTTTTTTTGTTTTTTTTTTCACTTATTATTGTTCATTAATCTTATTTTCATAGCACAGACGCGAGATTTTGACGAAACACTGAAGTCTGTTTGAACTAATTGAAATGCTTTGAAATTTAAAGATTGTTTTTCACTCTCTTAGAACGTTATGAAGTTGAAGCAAAATTCTGAGAAATAGTAAAACATAAAGCAAACCTGCTGATCAAGTTTTTGCCACACTGAATAATCAGCCCAGCTTCGACCCAGCTTCTACTTCACTACCATCTAGTTTCCAGTCCCTGCGCAGAGATGGCAGCCTCATGTGACTCATTCCCAGGCGCCTGCCGTCTTATTCCCAATAAAGCTTGTGGGCCGGATAAAATTCCTGGATCCCTACTTTAAAAGAACAGCATCCGAAACAGAACCTTCCCTGTATAAACTTTTCACTTTTTCCTGTTGCTGGGTTTTCTGCAAACTGCAAACTTTCTCATGCTTCGCCAGTGTTTAAAAAGGACGACCACACCCTGGCTATGAATTATACTAAAAAATGAGAAACCTAAAGACTACTGGAAAGCTGATCATAACAACGTATATATCATCAGGCTTTTTCTTAACAATATTTCGACTGGCCATACCAGCCTTCTTGAGGTTTACTGATGTTACTGAATTTATGATAGGAATTACAATATTATTCCGACTTTCTCCATCTATATAAAATTTTGGTTCTTAATATTCTAGCTGATTAGATCTCTTTTCTGGAGATCCAACGTTGACAGCCAGCAGGATCTTCGTTTACGGTTTTTACAGTTACTTTCTTTATCATTATGAATTATACACCGAATTCCCTTCTCTGCGTCTATCATCTTGGTTTCCTGCGATTAAATCTACATTAACCTAGCCTGTTCCAGGCGTTCAGATAGTAGGGAGCGGTGCGAAGAAAAAAGGAGCGCGAAAAAATAAAAGCGAGGGAGGGGGGAGGTGAGAGAGGGAACGCCTGTTAGATTTGTTTTAAATAGACTCATCCGCCCACTCAGACCGCGTCGGCTGTAGGTGGTCTTCACTTGTCAATTAAGACTGATGCTACAGCCCCATACATTTATTATTGTTCTTAGGAATAAATCAAAATTTCTCACATCAAAATTAATATTATCTGTACATAATCTTACTAAAAACCTAATGTAAGACTTTCAGACAATAGAGAGCGGGATAAGTAATTTATTTACGGCTTGAAAACATGATTTCAGCGTGTACGTGACAAAAAAATTATGAATCAAGTGACAAACAAATATCGCTCATTTCGATAGAAAGCCGTTTCAGTACAGATCGTTAACTCGAGCAATGAAAATGCCCAACAAACGAAGGGAAAATTTACTACTCGATGATGGAGTGGACCTCGTCAATAGCGATAGCTGCAACTTGCTTTCCAAGCTTTCCTTTGAAGTCCTTTTGTCCATTCCTTAGCCAACCACGATTTGTGACTGCAGTACGCCTTTGAGTGAATTTTTAAGGATCATACAATTTCACAGCTTCCACTCTTAACGGCTTCATCCACATCTTCTCCCATCATTGCCGCCGCTACTCCGATTTTGTTCAAATGTTCCTCTTGGTCTTTCATGATGGCAATCAACGGAGTTACCACAACAATCGTAAATAGTATTCTATCCTGCCTTCATTCCAACGCACGCTTTACTCGAGGAAAAAGCTGGAAAATAAGTCTTTTTCCAAAGCCAGTCGGTGAAATTGCGAAGACATCTATCCTGCCGACTACGTGTTTTAAACAGTTCCTTTGCTCTTCGCGTTTTAGCCTCCACGTTTGGAAAGTCACTCAGCTCTGTGTTTGTTGCGAGCTCGAATTCTGGACGGGACGTAGAGTCTGTCATCATCGCCATATCGCATTTCTCGCTGTGATCGAAGACGCTCCACTGTTGACAAAAACTGTCAAAATCAACCAATCAGAGGGTATACCAGGATCTGGTATACCGGAACGCACTTTTGTTAAGAATTCTTACAAGCGTTCCCGCACCTCTCTCCCCAGTCCCCCTCTTCTTTTCATCGCTATCTTTACTTCGCACCGCTCTCCACTATCTGAACGCTTGGAACAGGCTAACATTAACCCTCCTGGAGGTCTACCACGAGACCCTGAACTTATTGGTTGAAGGCCGGGAGGGCGACGTCGTACACATTGACCTCTTAAAAGCAAGATTCCAAAAGGTGCCACATTACCTATCAGCGTCCAAACTTCAGCCGTATGGTGTGTCAGGCTCCATTTTACAGTGGTTCTCAAGGTACTATTCGGACAGTTGTCAGCACGTTGGCCTGGATTATGTATTCTCCGGTTGGCCACCTTTGTCATCTGGAGTACCGCAGGGTTTTATTTTTGGCCCACTGCTGTTCCTAGTTTACGCTAACTGGATTTCTGGATACAGTCAGCGTGGGTCTGGCATCGCCCTGTTCGCAGGCGACAGCAAGCCGCTCTATATCTTCTGCCGTCTCCCCGCAGGAGGACTCGTCCTGCAGACACAACTCGGTGCACTGATGGCAAAAAGTTCAACACTAGGATACATAATTATATGACCAAGAAAAGATCCAACTACCAGTTCTATGACCATAATGTGGCGGCTGTTCCTGAAGCCTCAGACCTGGTGGCTTTGACTGGTCAGCTGCCATGGGCCACTCACAACTGTGTGCTACACAGAGTTCTCGGACGTCTGGTCAAGCGCTTAAGGGTTCAAGATGTACCTGAACCAAATTACAAACTGGAAAGCTACTATATATCATGATTTTAGTCAGACCAATTAATCTTGCCTTTGGTCTTCTTATAAAGTAAAACATCGCAGTTTGCTAGATAATATTCAGCTCCACGCAACTGTTCAGAACCACGGCATCATAAAATTCCCCAGCTGCTGCCTATTGATCGAAAATCTAGTCCATCTTAACTTGAACATCAAATTAATCTTTTTTTATATTGACCTGAAATAACGCTGATAAAAGTTGTTATTTTAATATCAGCCGACATAGCACTGAAAATGTTAATAAGAAATAACGATGACACCAACACATTGCATGCCTTTGACGTCACGCCTTACAAACCATTATAAAAAAAATTGAATGGAAGGAAAAAATGTCGATTTTAATTCGCTGGTATTGAACAAAAAGGGTTACAGTTGTATTTAGAGGCAAGGAGAGATTTTTTTCAATCTAACCGGAGATAAGCCTTGACAGAATTATGCTTATTTAAATTTTATTGCCCTTTAAGTGTTGTCTGTTTTTGGAATTTGTATTCTAATTTCCTGTCTCAGAATAAATTATTTTTAAAAAGAAGTAAAGGAAGCTTAATCCAAACGAAAGATCGTTTCCGAGATAAAAAGATAGCCTAACCACAACACGTGACCAAAAAGAATGTTGAACTGAAAGTGAGACTGTTCGCTCCTGGCCTGTCATAATTGAGGCCTTGAATTCAATACTTTAATATAGAAACCGGAAACCTAAACGCAATTTAGTTAATACGGTTCACAGCTTGTATTTATGCTGAATGCACTTAGTTATTAATCATTCATGATGCGCTGTATTTGCACCTAGATTGCCTTCACAGACGTTTCACAAAACAATGCTGGGTATAAAACTCTGGTCTCTGCTCCTACTCATCATTTTACTTGGAACATTGGTAAGACCTTTAATGGTTAACAGCATTTTTAATACTTAGGATTTACAAGATGAGTTACTTGTTAAATGCCACATTTCAGATCACAAGCTTTCCATCAAGAAAGAGAAATTGTGAAGAATTTTCCACAGGTAGGATGCAAGTGAGCTTAAAAATTCTTCTTTGAACGATGAAAGTTTATCTTTAGTGTTAATTTTACCGCAGTCGAAAGATCGAATCTTAAGTCACTCACTATGTAATATAAATAATCTATGAAAAATTTAATCCAAAGCTGGTTGAAATTGAAAGTTGGCCATAAGGTCAACATGGCCGCTGGTTATTATTATTTTTTTTAAGCACAATGTAGTTAATCTTAATTCTTCACACCCTGGCGTTTTTAATGAAACTGAAACCAAGGTTCGTAACAACCTTTTTATGGTCCCGCTTTTTTATACCTTCATTAAACACATTTAGTTCTGAAAAGCTTTTGAGAGGGTGTTCAATACAGATGCAAAAGAGGAATTAAACGTCCTCTCTAGCAAAACATTAAATATTAAAAGAAAGAAATAAAACTGAAAAAGCGATGGTCGTGGTGGTTGCAAGGAGGCGACCAAATCAGGCAGAACTGTTTTAAAACTTGAGTAAATGCAACTAGACTATTGTTAGTGGTGATAACTATTCACTGCGTCTCGTAGTGATCAATTGTGGTATATGGACAAGTGTTAGCTAGTCAAATGTGATCATGTGAAGCAGACCAAATGTATTTGTTTTCGACAAAAAATGCCTCAAGGTTGACATTTGTCATATTTTCTATAAGGAAAGTGCGTGAACAAGAAAAGTCTGTCTGGTTCGTATAAAAATGATACTTCTTGGATTTGCCGAGGAAAATTTGGAATATTGGACTTGAACTGTTCAATCATGGGGGCACACAAGACAAGCCAACAAGGAGTTTCACCCTGCTGCGAGGCCACAATTACAGCTGGTAACCGGACGGAGATATATCATAAAGGTATCATAAACTGTAAAGTCAGCAAGAGATAATATACAGGGATTTTTTTAATCACCACTAATGATGAATGCAACGCGGCAAATGTTGTTGTAAAATTTCGTTTCCGTTTTGTTTCCTTCCTTAATTAGAAGGCTCCTGACAGTTTTTGTTTTGTTTTGTCTTCCCTTGATGTCTATCTTTTAAATCCCAACCTTGGTCCAGGCTCTTTCTCCCTTTTCTCCCTTTTCTCCCCACGTGACCACCCAGATTCAGGGGGGGGTTGGGGGTTGGAAAGGTAAAAAACTTTTTGAAGGGCAGAGTAGCCGAGTGTCTTCACTGCCAGTGTGACAAATCTACTATGTCAGGGTAAGAGGGTTATCTTGTTGTCAAGAAGTACTGGCAGGTGTTTTCGCGCTAATTAAAGAGATTTTGCAAAGCACGATAGCGCCTGCAGCGACACCGTCTTTTTATTGTTATTATTAAAATATATTCGGGTTTGTTTTCAAACTTGTTGCGACTTTATTCAACTCGCATAAAAAGTCAAATGTAGGTGAATTTTCCTTGAGTCAGGGGCACCCAACGGCAATTTTCGGGAAAATATCTGTTCGTAAGACGATTTGAGATCTAGAATTTTCGGAGCATTTGTTGTAAAATTTCTTGCTTGCCTGCCTCTTCTAGGATTTTCGAACATCTACAAAATGGTATAATTACTCATTTTTAACGGATTTTGACCCTAAAAAAGGCCACCTAGAATTTTCGGGAGCCTTTGGCTGGCTGAAATTTTCGAGAAGGTAAGTTTTTATCCCTATAATTTTCGGATCACTAGATTTTCAGCTAGGAAATCCGAACAGATGAAAAGTTTTTAGGGGATAAAAATATGCCTATATCTACCGTTTGAATACTAAAATACGTTCAACAATGCTATGTTAAGTGGTTTTGAACTGTATCCTCGTTGGGTGCCCCTGTGAAGTTAAATTCTTGCGTACCGTATCCGAGTTTACAAAGAGATAGAAACATTCTTCTAAGTGTTTTCACGTTCCGAAGTTGAGATATCACCCCCGGCTCCCGTGAATGATCAAAAGTTGAAGAATGCCTCAGCGACTTGTGCCACGAATGCCACAACCCTTCTGAACACAGCGAAGAAATGTCAGCGACATTTTGAAAATACAACTGTTCAATTTCACTCTCCCCTCGATAGCTTTTTAGTATGTAATCATCCTGTCGACAAAATTTGGTCGAGGACCGACCGATACGTGCGGTTTTGAATTGGAAAGGAGGTCACATGATCAGGTCTAACCAGGGTCTCTGCCGGGTCTCTTTATTCGATGAAAGGGGAGGAAAATGAAAGAGGGCCTGGAAATGAGGTCGATTTGTGGCCAAGGTAATTTTCTAAGTTTCTTTGTCAATCTCAATCTCGGCAGGTACAAAGAAAATCACTACCGAAGGTAAAACTCAGTGAATAGTTCTTCTCTTATATTCATATTTTTTCCTGCTTTAAGTTAAATGTGTACAAGATGAAATTCACATGGAACCTTATCATGAGTGGCAATGTCAGTGGTCCAGTACTTATCTCCAAATTTCCCCTAGCGACGCGTGGTTATTATTATACAGAAATTGCACACAAGTTGCAAATGATCCTTCGCCTTACTTATGTAAGTACATATTTCCTCGCGGGCCGATATAATTATTCGAATGTATTATTTCTTTCTATCTTTCATGTCATTCTGTGCTTCCTGATCTTATTTGAAGCTATCTTATTGCCTGATTTATCTGCAATAGATTGCGACTTTGTCACCTTTCCTTCAACTCTTGGGACCGTAAACCTGAACTTTTGCACTGGTCTCGCGGTGCCTTGTCATTTACTGAGGTCTCTGCATTATTTGTGACATTCCCAGATAGTATTAGAACGTTCCACGTGACAGTGCCGAACAGTAACATTAATGCCCAGGGAAAACTTAAATCTATTCCATAAATACACAAATCACAGTTAACAAAAAACGATGCATGTCTGCGATATTTCGTTAAGGATTTTTATGGTGGAAAGTGCACTTAGCCTATCCAGCTAGGTTGCGGGCACTCCACTCAAATACTTAAAAACAAATAATTCAAGTAGAACATAACAGGATTAAAAACCCCAACTGGCAGGAGGCAGCCAGTGGGCTAGTATTTACAAGCGTGGCCGAGGATTTTAACTCGGGTGGATGACTGATAACAAATCCATCGAGTGGCCAGAGTGGGACTCGAACCTGGGACCGCCGGATTGCGAGTCAGACGCGCTGACCACTCGGCCAAGCTGCCTCCTTCGCATTCATTTTGGTGATTGAAAATGAAGTTTGTACCACTAAAGTTTCGTATAAAAAACTGTTTAATTGAATTTTTTAAACGAAATTCATGTGTAACAGTAAGTTAGAGTACCAATAATTAACTTTAAAACAGTCTCAATCGTGTGCAACAATTTAAACACCCCCCTCCCCCCCTCAATCACCCCCATAAAACTTCCTGGACCTGCCCCTCTCGCTGGTGAGAAGGACCTACAATAGTTTAACAACTTGACATGCTGTATCCAGAATAACAGAACGCATCAAAAATTGTGTGACTTCCATTATCGACCAATGAAGCCACTTCCCTATTATTAAGGAGCTTAAGCAACGACGATGGCGACGGCAACGAGAACGGCAAAAAAAGCAATAGGTTTAGATTGGCGAGGCAACAACTTTGCACCATGCTTTTTTGTACATTTCTTGGCCGTCGCTGCACGACTGCAACGTGAGAGTGCTTGATTTCATGTTTTGTTGAGGACGTGAACAAAGCCAACAACTTTCTTTTTCTTTTCCTGAACTTTGATACAGGCCTTTAAAATTCACTCTAAAAAAAATCTGTCAACATTTGACGAATTAAACGAGATGGAATAAGCGAGATAAAGTTTGAGGTAGCGCGACTTCACTTTTTAAGTGACGTTTTCTTAGCCGTCGCTGTCGTTGTCCCTTTAGCTCCCTATTGAGCCCGACTCGACTGCTGAAATAGAAGATTAAAGCATTTGCTTCTGGAAGGATTAAAAACCTACTTTGAAATAAAAACTGTAATGAAGTTAGAGACAGTGAAACTTATGCTTGACACGTACTTCATAAAGGAGTAATTTTTCTTGGTGATTGTTTATTTGAAGGTATGAACAGTTCTCAGAAGGGAAATACACACAACAAGGAAAGAGCTGTAAATGTAGGCTTTCTCATATGTTCGTTACTTTAATTTATTCGTATGCCACCTCAAAATTTTGAGCTTGTCTCTTTGTTTATAACCAGGCGTAGTTAATCGATAGAAATCGATATCGGAAATCAATCAATATAACCTGTATCAATTGATTTAATCCGCCGATTGGTTTTGATTGATATCGCAAAACGATAGAAATCGAAGTCACAGAAAATACAGTTTATTGACTAGAAGTTCTCGTTGAGAAGGGAAGTGCTACCGTTAATTGCGATGCGAATAGGACAAAGACAGTATGTAGAACAGTTTAACATATGAATTTTTTTTATTAAAGTTAATAACTTAGACTTGTTGGAATTATGAAACGCTCGGAGCGAAATACCAAAATTGAACCGATCACTATGCAATGCATGCTAGTTACATTTAGATAACTCGCTAAGGTTTCAGTATGATTATGTAATTCATTTTAATAATTCACTAAATTCTAAAACAACAGCAGTGCTCATAGGGTGTTTCGTCATCGAACAATCATCTTACACATGACGAGAAGGGTTGTGAACAAATAACGTAAAGGCCAAAACTTGTTTATTCACAGGTCAGGTAGACGTACAGCACATGCCGTTCACTTATGTAATTTACAATCCTTGTTCCCGAGATAACAATCTGTGTGACAAAAGAATACTCGCTATAACTAATCTTGAAACCGTACAGCACTTCTTGACCGTTTAAAGAGAGAGCAAACATCCCATGGACTACGATTTCTGCACAGATCTCACATGAAAACAAAACAAAATAGTGGGTTGCTACTAAGAGAAAAACAGGCGCGACAGCTAAGCACTTACTTAAACAAACCGCTGACTGCACAGCGCTGCAGTCACAGATTGATTGGACCATCGAACCATTGAACCAAAATTCTCAAACTGCTCAAGAATATGGCCTGCTGCCGGCTAATGTCCGGCAGCAATTATTAGCGATGAACAAAAATCGATAACAATCGATAGTAATCGATGACAAGTAATAATCTTGAGGAGTATAAGGTTCAGATACTCTGAACATGACGATCTTATTTGGCAAACAGCACCCACGAGACCAACTTAATAAGCTTATACCACATTATATTTTTGAGTGCAGCAACTACGTCAGGCGTTGTCTTCATAGCGTTCCATTTTTTGTTTCCTTGGTTTTAGAAGATCTTTAAATGTCCATTCAATCCTGTGCCCTCGTCTGCATCTTGCATTTCCAGTTCTTTGCTTGTAATCTCGCTCACATTTGAAACCAATTAATATGGTATACGCACTGGCGTTGTTCAAGACCTCCGGATCACTGCCATCGTCGTGCTTGGCTTGGCGAAAGCTGTTATGACTATGTCACTGTGCGTACAAATCTTTTCAGTATTTTATCAGTTAAAAAAAAAACTGCCTAACATCAGGACTGAATAACTGAATAATACCGTACAGAAATGCTACCGAATGACTCAAATCAATCATAATCAATTTCTATCGGAAATCGATATTAATAGAAGTCACAACTCTTTTTCCTGATCGATTTCAATCGATCGATATGGAAAATTGACATTCATCGATGATTGATATCGATTGCTAACGATTGTTATAGATTATCAGTATATCGATTAACTACTCCTGGTTTATGAAGTCAAAGATGTGTATGAAGGCAGAGATACTACACAGTGTTGCTACAAGAGAGGATAATGGCTGTTTTCAACCCCGCCCAAGACGGGTTATCCCTCGGATAATTCGCATGAGACGGATAATCCGCCTTAAGGTGAAAACGGGGCGGTTTTAATTTTGGACGAATAATGATCTGTCCTGACTTTATCCGTCTGTTTATTCGTTAATTTTCACGGAGTTTGATGACGGATTACCCGTCTTGGGACGGTGAAAATGGCCAATATCGCACTGTTTTTGTGCAATCCCCGACCTTGCTGTCAGCCTCTGAAGTTATTATAATATACACCTTTTTGTTAAATTTCGACCGTTGAGGAGAAAGAAATGTATTAGGAAAAAGAGTCTTACTCTGTACACCTTAACCCTCGATTCCTCTTCCTCTTTCACGTAAGACGTTCTTTAAACGCATGCTCCAGAAGCTATCAAGTCTTGGGGTTGATTTCCAATGTCGCGTAATTATTACGTGCGTAAGTGCGTAAAATTTACGTCCGCAAATAAAAAAGAGGCAATGCATGAAAGGTCGCTCGTAAGCGTAAAATTTGAACCTCGCTCGACTTCTCGTTTAAGTTCATCCTTTTATCTTGCCTGTTTTTTATTCACGCGATTAAAATTAATTTTACGTGCGTTAACGTGCCTAGCCAAAAACGCGAAAGTGGAAATCAACCTTTAGGGGAAGATCTGCATCTGTTATACCCAAAACAAATTATGGTATTCAATTTCAACGTCGATGTTTTCGCCTGGTTAACATAAGAAAGATTCGACCGATGGTAACGAGATCGTAAAGTATTATTTGATACTTCACGTGAATTGCTGATTCTATAGTTTCACGAACACCTAAGATGAATCGTGAAAACTTCTTTTGAATAAATTATGATATTTGTTCTCCGAGACGCACTTGACATGTTACAAAATACCCTTAACTTGTGACGGTTTTTTTTAATATTTCGAGAATATTGTACTTATTGGTATTATAATATTATTTGTTGCCTGATGTTTTGTAAATATTGACAGTTAAAAAGGGATGCGTGATGAATATTTAAAACGGTCGCTTAAAAGTGCCAATGTTGACAGATAATAATAAATAATATAGTGACATTTATCCAATCATCGAAAACGGATGGTTTTAAAGGCGCTGTTAGAAAAAGGTTCCTCTACTTAAAGAACTATCAGAGAGAAATGAAATCTGACATCAAAACAAAGTTCCTTCTGGCTTTCATCGTGTTACTACGTAGCGAAGAGGTTTGAAAATGTTTGTTTATGTCATATTTTATCACTGATCATAGACATCATCCTACATTTTCCTAACCCTCTGTTTTCTGATGTAGCCAACCAGAGCTCAAAACACGGACTGTCAACCTAAAAAAGGTAAGCATGTTCGATATGTCTTCCTAACACTATCGACCTGTCATTGCCCTACAGCTGTATAAAGGTTTTCTAATGTAGAAATATCTAAATTCAGCTTTAATTGCGAACGAGCCACAAACAAAAGTTTAATAAGATATTCGGAAGCCACTGAATAAACTTTGTTGTCCCGTAAGTTTAAGACAACCAGGTTGAATGTATAATTTGGCCACCTAAAAATTTATAATTAAAACGGCGTCTACACTATATTTACCTTTAGGCCATGAAATTAATTTATTTCAAAATTTTTGGATGTAGAATCCATTTATTGAAACTATGAAAATAAATGGGACGGATGAGTGCATTTTTCTGCCAATTGTTAATTCAGTTTCTGATAAGCTAGATTGTGCTTTAAGCGAAACACACTATGTACGAATTTCCCGATATCATAACTAACTTAAGTAGCATGCTCGCAAAAAGCTTTCATTCTTTTTCCATACTCGAATTATGTAAACAGTCTTTTATGAATAAGTTCTTGCCCAAGAAGAATTACCAAGTTTTTTGTCTTGAATTAATGTTGGGTTTGTTTGACGGATGGTGTTTTCTACAGCTCAGTCTGTTACGAGCAGTCGGCATGTGATAGGCAAGCAAGCAGAGATTCCTACATGTTCCGGGTTTCATTTAAGGTTGACAAGGCTCAAACTAAATGCAGAAAAGATATCTGAAAAATAATCATTAAAAAACTCAACTTGTCCTTTAAAGATCTTAAAACCCTCAAATTGTAGCGCTTCCTCGCTAAACATTAGCATAACCACCAACTAAAGCGTACGCATTCATGTGAAGAAAGATCCAGAGCTTTACGTAAGACACGTTTGGAAACTTCCAGATGTTCTTACCTTGAATAAAAATTAGTAGTTAATTAAAGTATTGAGTGTGTAAGGAAAAGGACGTTTTAAAAGTAACAATATCGCTGCGCGGGCGGAAATTAAGCCACCCTCTCTCTTTTATAACCAACATTTTTCAATTTGCCGTTTGCAAAAAAGGTTTTTAATGATTCAGGTGCTCTTTGATCGATGCCGGCTGCTTAAACTGGCCGTAAGGTCCAGCAGAGCATTTTATAAATGTTAAGGTGATATTCAAATTAGCGAGCCACGTTATCAATAATTAATAGCGAATTTCCATACTCTTTCCCTGCTTAGTCATGTTTTTCGTTCAGAATTGACGGATTTTCTATGTCAACAGTTGAAAAAACCTTGGAATAGTCTATCACAATTTAGTAAAATCCAACTAGTGCTGCGTTCTGATTGGTTGAGTTACTACTAGGCTATATGTATTAGCCCACTAGTACCGAAAAGCGCGGGCTTTTTGGCGGCAAAAAAAGAACTAAAGTCACTGACGTTGGGAGTAGGTCAATTGTGGGTTCATATGTTCCCATGAAAGAAATGATTGTTCATGATATATGAAAGAAATCATTTATGAACTGCGGAAATGGAAATGAAGACGAAATGATCGTCGCAGTGAACGTTATTTGCCAACGTCAGTGGCTTCATAGCTCAGTTGGTAGAGCATCACACCGGTAATCGCGAGGTCACGGGTTCAAACCCCGTTGAAGTCCTGAATTTTTTTCAGGCTTCTTTACGCAATTGCATAAACTGCGTTCACTGCGACGATCATTTCGTCTTCATTTTCATTTCATTTCCGCAGTTCATATATGATTTATTTTATATATCATTAACACTAAAATTTTTTTATGCTCGATATTTTTGACCAACTAGTTGGATTTTACTGAAACAATTATTCCCCTCGTCCTCATGGCCTCTGAGTCAATAGCCCATTCGGCCTCAGCCTCATGGGCTATTGACTCAGAGCTTATTCGGGCTCGAGGAATAATTGTTAAATACCGTTAAAACAAAAGAAGCAAGGCCGATTTTACTCTCGGGAATATATATATATATATTTTTTACCAATATTTCGGAAGGCACGGCCTTCCTTCTTCAGAAGAAGGAAGGCCGTGCTTTCCGAAATATTAATAAAAATATATATTATTAATAATCACAGAAGTTCAGGCTTCAGGAGTAATCATTAATCGTTTATTGCGACAGTGCTATTTCGTTTGGTCCGAAATTATAGGACCACACTCATCAGGCAACTTCAACGATATTCCCGACTGTAAAATCAGCCTTGCTTCTTTTGTTTTATATTTTCACTTATTGCTGATTAGATTCTTTATTAGGATCCAGTCCTGCTTTTTTGTAAGCTGGTCCTTGCTTCAAAAATTGAATTTAAATATCGTTAGCCGCCATTTTGGGTCATGCGTGTCGTCATCATGTCCAAAGTGAATTTGGCAGGAAGTGAAAGAGGCCGATAAGCTTTAATTTTTACCCCTATTTTACCTATTTGATTGACAGTTTCCTTTTAAACAAATAAAGTGTTAGTGCCTGTCAGTTTTTAATTCACTATAGACCATCAAGGACATTACGTTCGTCTGATAAAGAACTACTGGTACAGCCCCGCTGCCATCTTAAAACATATGGGGAGCAAGCTTTCTTCTTTATTGCCCCAAAACTATGGAATACCCTCCCATTAAGTATAAGACATTGCAAGTAAGCATAATTTTTTAAATCCACTCTTAAGACGTACCTTTTTAGAAATTACTTTGAATTGTAAGAATCATTAATTATTACGTTTTTTCAGGCTTTTTTATGTTACTTAGTTTTCTTTATCATTCACTGTTGTAAAGCGCTGTTGGTTCAGTAGAGAAACAGCCGAGATATAAGATTATTATTATTAGTTTTCTAGCCATTTGAACTGCCCGCTAATTTCACTGAAGGAATGCCGACACACATAATCGATGATTTCTTCTCAATCATGCTTCAATACCCTCACGGTTTTGTGTTGAGCCCCTCGGAATGAAATGAGCAGTATAGGGTCTACTAGAAAAAGATCGCGTTTCCTGATTTTCCTACACATAGTGGATGCCTCAACGTCTCGCCGGACACTACGAAATGCATCTGTTTTTTCGTTTTCAGTGACTTGTGCAGAAAAGACCAATCTTCTGACGAACGGGAACGTCACTTTCTGGAACTGTACAGATGGGTTAATACACATCTACATGACTTGTTTGAAATCAGGAACAGAGTCAGCAGGCGCAGCCTCAAGAAATTGTTGCGAATTTCACGTCCAAACGCCAAGTTACAGGTCAACAAAAAGACCAGGTAATGCCTCACTCAAATTCCAGTTAGGCTTAAATTGCATTCGCCAGTCTTTACTCTGGTTATTCAACAACACCATCATACGTTCGTACAATATACCGCCACGTGGTATGAATTTCATGCTAAAATTTTGAAAACCTGCCAAGAATTGTAATACTATTCATTGCCTGGTAAAACCATTCTCTCTAAAGGAATATTTCTGTCACTACACAGCAGCTTTTAAAACTTCTAACTAATTTCAACTGATATCCCTTTTCACCTCTTCAGATAGTTGAACAAAGCGGCAACACATCCAACCCAATGTTGCCCTTTTCTTCGCCCAAATCTCATGAGTTGTTATATTCAAGATTATTGTTTTTCCCGAAAACATTTCACAGTATCCTTGTTATAAAGTTTCACATTAACTTACCATCAGTTGCAAAGGCCTCAGCACGCATGCGCAACCGTTTGCGATAATAATGGCCTGTGCACACTTATCATTCAGAGTTTTTCAGCCTTGTAACGTCGAAGTTAATGATGATTTAATAATTGCAGCTTCCTGTGTTTTGATCTACATCGGAAATAGTGCTCTAGCCTGGGACTGCAAGTTGGAATCAGCTAAGCTTCGAATATTTGCAAAAAAAGATGGAACTTTTACCAATTGCTCATATACAGATGGTTATAAGAATCGGAATGATCGATGCACAGGTACGTGAATTAACTGTCCCCGAAGAGCCTATGGCGCAAAATTCTCTTAGTAACCATATATCTTGAGAAGAGTAGAGCTAGATAAAACTTAGACTTCATATGTCTTTTCAGCTTAACTCTCCCTGAACTGCATTTCTTTTCTGGTTTCTTCATTGATCATTATTTTTGTATACAAAAAAGTTTCTCAAAGGCAGTTGTTACCTCAGCTTTTCCCGTGGCTTTCAATTACGATTACGACTTATTTGAGCGTACATCTGTAGGTTGGTATAAGGAATTAAGATAAGGCAGACTTAATTCAAATTATGACCACACGGATATTGAAGCTAAGGGTAATCGCGGCGTTAAAAATTACAAAAATGAAAGTAATATAAGAAAATCTTTGCCTGCACGAAATACAGGCCTTGGCGAGATTACAGTTACACCTCTGGACTACAAATCAACTACACCTAAAAGTACCAGTGTGTTCCCAACTTTAAACCTTTTCTCAGCCACACTAGGTGCTTATGGGACAAACACAAGCGGAAGGCACAGTACAACCAAGCTAGGACACCACAGGACAGCTACACTTGGAAGCCACAGCTCAGTTAATACGGACAGCCAAATGTACTTCACACTTCTTAACTTCGTCTCGACCACATCTGGATACCACCTCTTAACCCCAGCTAGAAGTTATGCCACACCTACAGTAAAAAGTATCATCTCAACAACAATCAAAATCCGGCACGACGTTAACTTGTCAAATAAACCAAGCACGCCAACACCTTTTCTGAAAACAAAGCAACCTGCTTTTACTACAGTCGCAGGAGGTGAGAAAAGGCTTCTGTTTCAAAACTTAATATTTATATTTAGACAAATTTTAAACCTGTATTTCTCGAGCTTCAGAAAAACTCTCCAAAGTAGCAGAGCCAATATAAAAATTTACAACATAACAATTGTTTCTTTTCCCCTTTTCCCTCCTCTTCCCTCGGCGGGCCAAACCTCAAAATCTCTTGTTCTGGACCTACTGCGTCGAAATATCTCATACTTTCAGTATTTACGGTTTTGAAGATCTAGTCAGACTTTGTTGCCGTTTGCCATCTGACAAAGGCTTTTCAAGTGGCCTTTCGGGGCTCTACCGTCCCATTCTGGAGACATTTCTGACTGAATTTTTGAAAACGTAGCTGTGCTGAATTCACTATTCCCGCTGAGCTCGGCCATTTTCTTTCCCACAATTTTTTCTCTTTTCTTCCTTCCTCTACTCTCTTTCATTTCATTACTCTTTTCCCCTTCTCTTTACCTTTATTTCGCGTTTAGATTCAAGTCTTTTGGACTATATATATATTTCTTTTCTTTTCTTTTTTTTTTTTACCAAATAATGGTTCAGTTTCCATAACGTTTGTTGACCGTAATCCAGGTAGATATATAAAGTAGCTATATATTCTGGGATGTTTCACGATTTTTCAAAACAGCTCTGACTCAACAAATTTATTTCATCAGGGATCAAAGAACCAGAAACGAAGAATGGAACCCCGTTAATAAATGAAACAATGAAAGATTTAGTAAGTTAACAGTCAACAATCGCTTTTAAATATATGAACGAGCTACGAATCTATAAAAGAAAATATTTGCTGGAAAAATAGAATAATTTTTATGCCCTCTCTCTCTGGCTTTAGTTTAGTACTAGGCCTCGTTAGCCTGCGCCGCAGATGAAACTAAACTCTGGTTAAGTCCGTCTGCGAAACAGCTCCGAAATCTTTGTTCTGGGTCTCCGCCCAGAAATTCAAAATTTGCTTCCGGTAATTCGTTGAGTCCGTTGGGAGCACAGAACAAGGATCTCGGCGCTGCTTCGCAGACGTTACTAACCGAGGTTAATTACGTCTGCATCGCAGGCTAGGCCTCATGGAGGACACTAGTACACTATTATGTGACACCCCTGCTTAGGTTGTGTTGCGTCACGTGACCAAGCGAGCTATGTGATTGCCATTGGCGAATAATGCTTGACGTAAAGAAGATGCTTTTTATCGCTTTGGTTTGACTGCAGGGTGGAAAGGCGTAAAAAATATAACGGAACAAAATTTAAAACTACAATAACCAGGAAAATTGAGGACCGAGCAGATTTATAAATCATTGAGATCTGATAGTGTGAACTTGCTCAAGTCATTTTACAGCTAATTTATGGTATCTTTTTCTTTCTTTTTAGGGTGAAAGTTTGAATGGTGTGATTGCACGATTTAACTGTACTTCTGTATCTGTGAGTCATGTTAAAAATAAAAAGTAAAAAGAAATCAGTCAGTACATGAAATGTGCAAAATGTCCAGCCCAAGTCGCTTTGCATATTCTCTCTCTCAGTGTCTCTCCTTTTTTTGTGCAATAAATCAGGTCGAAGAAATACTTCTGGACGTAGAGCAAATATTGCCTCCGCTGATCAAGGTCCTTCTCAATTCAACAGGCATTGAAGACGAATCATTTTCTAACGAGATTATTGGTAACTTTTCATGATTAATTCTTAATTAATTAAGTCATTACGAAAATGTATTTCTTCCGGTAGTTTAGTTTCATATTTATCATAAATTAAGTTATGCTGCGTCTGTTTCAAAATTAGTTTAATTAGTTAATAATTCAATCATTTTATTTTTTTGATAGCTATTCTCACTTTTATATCTTAAATTGATTAATTCGTCATCAAGTCTACCTTAGTTAATCGATTGTTTGATTGACAACTTCCTTCATCATTTTTTTTGAAAAGTTCTTGTTTGACTGGCTGATTGGACGATTTTTAATTCAATAATTAAGTGATTGAGTTATCGTTATCATTGTTATTATTAGTAATGGTAACAGAACTGAGTGGAGTCCAATTCGGTCTGTAATCATACGAGTGATTAACAAAATCGGACGACCGCGTAGCGGGAGTCCGATTTGTTTAATCACGAGTTTGATTACAGACCTTATCATTATTATCGTTATTTAATTCTTTTTTTAGTCTGATGTAATCTCTAGAGATTTAAAAAATTACACATTAAGTCATTGTTTCCAATACAGATATACACGCAGTCGTTACGTCAGACTTGAACAAAACGATTGAAGTTCCTGCAAACACAACCAAGCAGTCACAAGCTTCACTCAGATTAATGCCTGGCTTCATCGATATTACACATGGCAAGTCTTCTTTTTAGGCTCATCAATGCACAGCATCAAATTTCATCCAATAGCAATCAATATAATTCGTAGTTAGAGTATACAACTCAGTATGGTTGTCTGATATTACATTATATTGCTTTTTGACTGGTAATCTACACGAAGGATTATTAAAAGGGACCATGAAAGGAAAAAAACTTTAAAAGCAACTTCTACTTTTTGATTTCATTAATTAAAAAGGTAACTTGAATTGATTTATATGGAAGGCTAAGTAGGGTTATTCTTGACTGCTTGTTGTTTTTTGTCACATATTTTAGACCGACTAGCAATTGTAGCAGTTGTATTTAAATTCGATGCCCTATGTAAGAACACAAAAGAGTTAACAGTGGACCCGCCCGGCTCAAAAAGAAGGTCAGTGGCTATCACTTTACCTTCAGTCCCGATTTAATTTTACGCGAGTTTTTGTTAACAAAAGTCTCTTATTCTGGCGCATACAAGGTGGGTTGATCCAACACCTCAAAAGGGTTATGTAATGTTTTTAAGGTCTTGAAACATAACCGTCATCTCTTGGTTACTGTTTAGTTAATCCTTGGACACATTTTAGCAAACTTTGGTGACAGTAGATTGCCACAGGTACGCCGAATATAAAGGCATAAATAAAGAGAGTTCAAGCTTCTTTTAACAAAAATGCGCGTTTTTTTAATCAGCAAAATGTTGAATTAAAACGTATTGCTACCTCGAGTAAATACATTTAAACAGTAATCGTAACAAATTTAAGTTGATTGATAAAATCCAAGGCGACGGTCATGCTGGAGGGTCTGGATGGGGGGGGGGGGGGGGGTGGGGTTGGTACAAATGTCAGTTGTCAGTTAAATTTTAGGCTTTTGGCCAGTTTTCAGTTAAATGGTTATTAATCATTAACTATGAAACTTATTTGTATATTTTTTATTCGAATTTTGGTTTAAAAGGTACATATAATGTAAATTAAACATTAAATTCGAAAACTGATGCAACAGTACCTTAATTTTAATCAGCTTTACTATTATAAACATTTCGAGTGGCTCTCCTTTTCTCAAGTCTTGTGTTGCTCCTCCACTCGAACGTTTTGGCTGGCTAGAGTCCAACATTGCCAACCTTTAAGCCAATCAAAATTTATACCATCAGAATATTGTATAGGCATTATGCGTGAGTCTAATCACGCCTGTGGACTAAAGACATCGATCTCACGCATCAAGTACAATGTATTATGACGCCTGACTCACAAGTCCAGACAAATTGTTCTTAACACATGATGACTTTAAGTCCTTTTTTGTGCTTTAAGGAAATCATATCAAAGTACGCTAAACGTGTCGTCTTTTAAGTAGCTTCAGAAGTGCTCAAACGTCTTTGGGAACAGTCTGCGGACATTTAATTTTCGGCAACGTTCGAAAGTCTTCGGAAATTCGTCGGAAATCTTCGAAAGTCGCCGGGACGTTTCCGGAAATCTCGGTCATGACAAGGTGAAATCTCACGTATTTGACTCAGAAAAAGTTGGCAGGTATAATGTTGGGATGTAGATCGTACGAAAACTAGGAAAAACCGTTTCTCAGTCATCTCAGTAAAAACTTGCAGTTGTCTTTGTAACGCCCTCAGTCTGAGCAGCCATTCAGAGGAGCGTAAATCTGAGATCATGGGTCATTTACAACAGATGGCACATGACACACATGGGTTTTACCGCAGTAAAAACTTAGCGAAATATGACACTTAAACGTCTTGCTGCTAAGATTACCCCTAAAAACGCACATTTGATCACGTTGTCTGATGAAAAGAATGGAACAATGTTATTTAAGGCCTTAAAAACGGGTTTTGAAGAAAATAAGGGTAAATCAGGTCCTTTGTCAGTTGACAGTTAACCCCATCCAGTCCCTCATGCTGAATACCATTTTTATGACGTCAAAGGCTCCCTCCAGAGGCATGTCCCCTAATATTTATATCGTACCGCTTACCAAGCTGTGAGTCACAGCTTGATTATAAAAGATCGATTCCTCTCTCCAAAGAGGATTTATGGTTAAACAATGTTTTGACATAGTAAAATGCTTTTCTCCAGATCTGCACTGAAGGCCCCAATAGTGTCTTTTACAGCTATAACGAACAGGGGTAGCTTGAAAATGCTTCAAAACAACGCGACGATAACTTTTCGAACAAAGGTAAATAACTAAATACTTATATTTTGGAAAAGGAAAGGGTTTATAGAAGAGGCTTATTCACGCATTTTGCCTCGAATATTTCAACTGGTCATTGGCCTATTTCTTTACGCAGGTCTCTTTTCATTGAAAGCTTTTTAAGTATTGATAATAATGATTTTTTTATTTACCCCTAAATTAAAACAAAACCAAAAACACAAGAAAGATGTAAAAACAATGGAAATACTAATATTGTTCTAGCGAAGGTTACCTGAAAAAAAAGTATTTCCAGAATTTCTTTCAAAACTCAAAGGGTCAGTTATTTAAACGAAGTCTAACTTAGGCCCCGGTTTAAATCATTGAACCTCCAGGTCTCTTTCTTAGGGGGTTAATTTCAGAAAATAAGTGCTTGTCCAGTATACGCTATTGCTTTATTGAAATTGTTTTCGATTAATGCTCGGTTTAGATAAAAGCGATGTAAAAACAATGGAAATACTAATATTGTTCTAGCGAAGGTTACCTGAAAAAAAAGTATTTCCAGAATTTCTTTCAAAACTCAAAGGGTCAGTTATTTAAACGAAGTCTAACTTAGGCCCCGGTTTAAATCATTGAACCTCCAGATCTCTTTCTTAGGGGGTTAATTTCAGAAAATAAGTGCTTGTCCAGTATACGCTATTGCTTTATTGAAATTGTTTTCGATTAATGCTCGGTTTAGATAAAAGCGTCGGGCAAACTAAAAATGGCTTAGAACGCGGTATTATTAAACATGAGCTTTTAAGCTTAAAAGTCCGTTTAAATATCTGCCCCAAAATCTGTTTCTTGTTGAATGAATTTAATAGGTGTAAAGGTGAAATATATAGCTAGAAATTCTGATTCCCAGCCCTCTTCTCTCATCTCATCAAATCGCATCATCCGTAAAAGTTCATTCTTTTATCACACTTCTTGATTACTAACTACATGTCTTCTTTCATCACTTTTGCCCGGTAAAATTTCCTGAGTTGATGATTGCTCTTGTTGCCCTTTCTTTTAAGAGTCAAAGCAATTCAACAGCTTGCAGGTTTCTAGACAGTTCCTCCGGGTAAGTGCGAGTGTTTCTGCGGAAAAGCCGCTATCCTCGGATAAGAAATTGACGTAAATAAGCGAGGACTTCAAACAAAGAAAACTAAAAAATAAGGTTTAAAACAACAAATTATGCTTGAAAAAAAAATAATGAGGAAAAAATCCTGAAATATCAGAAGCCTCAGTTGTTCTTTAAAGTACAATATGTATCTGACTTGATTTTAACACTCACTTGATACATGCTCCTTTGTTTTAACGAAGAATGGAAAACTTTTTCAGTTAAAAGTGAAAAGCTTCTCATCCTTTCTAATCCGATTCATTGCACATCTCTGACACTTCTCCCAGAAACCAGTTTTAGGACGTCACTGATACCTTTGTCTGTTAGTTATAGATCATAACTGTACAAAACAGGAAAACAATTTTCTGTGACGTCAGCGTTGCGTCAGTACTTTAACAGGTCATTAGATAACGAACAATCATAGTGTATGTCGTTTATTTTTCAATACTTAAATGTCTTTTCATGATCATTTTTTCAGTCTTTCTTCTTTTCACTCGATCAGTTCCTTTTTATTTTCTTAGTGACCTGGAGTAAACCTTCATAGCTTTGATTTTTGCCAAGAAAGTTTTCATTCAATCCATTTTATATTCTGATCATGGGCTTAGTTTTCTGTCACTGATATTGTGTTTCCCTTCGTTTCTTTCAACTCCACGTCTAGTAATACGCCTTTCTGGTCTGGCAGCGGCTTAACATATGTACATAGCCAGGATCAAAACTCCAGCTCCACTATATGTCTGACAAATCATTTCACGAGTTTTGCTGTTCTTGTTAGCTACCATGGCCAGGACGAATCTAAAGCAGTGAAGGTACTAATCAAAGGAAAAGAACGCTTACTTTAGGCCTCGTTCGATTGGCCGTTTTGAATTCCGGAACTAAATACTAGGTTAATAAACTCTTACTAGAAATCAATTGTTTTGGCATCCATTGAATTAGAATATCTAGAAAATTGCTTAAATTAAAACTATCAACGTGGGTAGAGTTTTTAAAAATGGTCCAAAATTTAAAATAACAGTAGAAGAGATTGTAACAAACGTTTTGCGTGTTCTCATTCCGGAATACGATTATTCGAACGCACCATCTGGAGAAAACTAAACATCTAAGATCTGGGGAGGAACACATTGTACAGGTTACACAAAAACACCTTGCTGAAGAGTAAATAAAGCAGTGTTGCCTCGAAAAGAAACCAAATAGGCCTTTTATACAATGCTAATAGGGCCTACGCCAAGGTTTTTGTATCTTAAAATGAAAAAGTTTGCGTTTGTTATCCACGCATGTTAGTCTTTTCTATCCTAAACCGTCTTCAATCCTTGGTTATTCTTTACAGTTTGGATTTTTTTATTTACGTACATTATATTCTGCGTTTTTCTTCAATTTCAAGATAATCTTGTATCGTGCAACATAATGACTCTAAATACGGTGAAAAGTGCTACTTGCAGGGGAACAAGAGGTGTTCATTCTGGCGGTGAAATTACCAATCCTTAGCAAGAGCGTGTTCTAAGCTTAGGGGTTTATAATTTATCATTTCTAGTTTTCCAAGGATGAAAAAAAGGCACTGGACCTCATCACAAAAATTGGTTGTGGGATAGCAATCGTCTGTCTTGTAGCATGCATATTTACCTTCGCATGTGTCAGGTTAGTACTGTAGTATGTACATACCGCGTGCGCATGCTTAATCAATTTATCACAAAGTCATTTGTCACTAGTGAGGCTAATAAAATTTTTGTGTCTTAGAAGCAGAAATCTCTTTGAGAACAGATCTTAGCTCGTTAAAACTGGAACACTGCATAATGTATTTAGACTTTTGACGTATTAGCTTTAATTGGAGGAAGAAAGGATACTGGAGAAAAAAATGGCTGCAGTTAAAATGTTAATTTATTAAATAACCGATTATTTTTTTTTACAAAAAATACACAAAAGACGAATAGTTGATGAATACCTTTCAATCTGAATACCTTTCATTGTGTGTGTTTTTCAGAAGCTTATCCATCCTTCGATACAGAATCCATCTAAATCTGTGTATTTCTTTAGCTGGGTCACTTTTATTATTTGTTGCTGGTATCGAAGCCACAGACATAAAGGTAAGTGAAGTGTTCATCATCATCATCATCATCATCATCATCATCATCATCATCATCATTATCGTACAAACTCGTTTTAAGCAAGAGCTGCAAGACTCCTCCTTTTATTATCTGTATATTTTTACTAACCTTTATTAGAAATTCACTTAATAGTATTTCGTAGTATATGTTTTTCTCCTTTAATCACGTAAATCCATTGTATATGTTGATTTTTAAAGATGGATATACAAAGCTTATTAATTATCATTATTTGTTATTTACTATACGTCGCTTGTTCAGCACATAATATAATACAACAACGCTAACATTGCCCTGAACATAACCCTTGTTATTTCAAAATTGCTTTCTTAAAATTGTCAGTAGGCAAAGATTTTACTTTTACTTTTTATTTTGTTTTGCTAGGGTGTTTGTATAGCCGTAGCAGTTATGCTTCACTACTTTTTTACAGCTTCATTCGCCTGGATGTGCGTTGAAGCCATTCATCTGTTTACGAAAGTTGTCTCAGTGTTTGATGTGCAAACAACAAAAATGCGTTATTACTTTGCACTGGGATGGGGTGTGTATAAATCAGTCTGTTCTTCTTTCCCCAATGAACTTGCATCAAGGAAATAAGTATGTGTAATCAAATGGTGACGAGTGAAATTAGGGAATAATTTCACGCGCTTTTTGTCCAAATCCTAATAATTTCCCGAGCCTCCAGGCCTTCACGCCTTAAAAAACCTGAACACACGAAAGAGCACATCAAGAAGGATTCTAACAGGTATTTTGTTGAAAATTTCTGAACTTAAGCCAAATTTAATCTCTAAACGTTCGAGAAAGGGAAGTTCTCGATCGATGCGATCCAGAATAAACATGTCAAAAATCCAAGATTGCTAGCGTAATTCGTCACCCATGACATTAATAGGTAATCAAATGGTATACTCGTGAAATTAGGGAATAATTTCACTCGTCACCATTTGATTGCACGTACAAATTCAGTTTTATTCTTTTTGACTGCAAATTGATGATTGGGTCTTAAAAATAACAGAGAAACATTATCCGACAAAGTGCTTTTGAACAAAAGAAAAGAAACACAGATTAAAATTAAACCCCGGGTAAGCACTAATCGGCCCTCGAACAGCTGGGCCTAGAAGGGGTTTTGTCATTAATATCATGGGTGACAAATTGCTCCTTAATATCTAACGCGAAATTTCAGCTTTTATACTACTAACTGAGAAATTTCTGCAATTTGATTGGCCTAGAGCAGTGGTATTTCAGCTTAATTTGAAATACCTACATGTGAAAGTTACAAACCTTGTTTGGGCAGTAGTATAAACAAATAATACCATGATTTGTACGTGATATTTCGCATAAATACCACTTGTGATATTTCAAATGTGAAATTACAAAATTGCAAGGCAAAGTTCGGTATGTATCAGTGCCACATTGGCGGTCTTAAATGAATGAGATGTCAGGGCATTATAAGACGCTTTAGAAAACCTAAAGACACGAAAGAGCACATCAAGAAGGATTCTATCAGGTACTTTGTCGAAAAATTCCGAGAATTCTGAATTTGAGCCAAAATTTAAGATCTAAAGTTTTCAGAGCGTGGAGTTCTCGACTGATAATCAATTTGATAAACATGCAGTGTCAAAAACCTACGACGGCGAGTGTAATTTTTCATCCGTGAAATTAATGGGAATAATTTAACTTACGTTTTGTCCAAATCCTAATAATTTCCCTCCCCTTAGTCAAGGGAAATTATTAGGATTTGGACAAAACGCGCGTGCAATTTAATTCCCTTATTTCACTCGTCACCAATCGATTACGAATACAAATAAATCAACAACACATTTATCACGGATGCTCGTGCTACATGCTTAGCCTAAAAACCGAATGCATCAATATTGCTGACTTGGCACTTAAGATTTACAACAAAAAGAGTATCTGTGAAAGGTTTGAACCCAGGAGTCATTTCAAAAGTATGTTGAGTTTGATCGTCCTGGTGAACGTAGTCGTGAATAGAACTGTTGTTGTTGACAGTGACTGACGTTATTGTTTGGTCAATTACGTCACGATATTATTGGTCGTCTGTCAGTTATGCCGCGATGTTATTGGCTATGAAGACTCGCCGTAATCAGTAATTGGTGCGTTTCGATCCGTCTAACAGTCGTCTATTGTTAGTCAAATTGTCAGTTCTCCAGTCGTTCTCTCGTAGTTTGTTTTGCTTGATCTCGTCAATAAGTCGTTTGTACGGCGCTGGTAACTGTTGGCTACGATTCAGTGGCGTTTGTTTTAAGTTAGTAAACCAGCTTTCTAAAGTAAGATGTTGATAGCAGTCTGTAGAATACGTTATACATGTCGCAGAGTCCCAGTCAGTTTGATGTTTCGTCTTTAAATGGTGCTCAGCAATGTGATTGTTGACGTCACCATTCCTGTTCGCTCGATTGTGTTCGGTCAGTCGCGTGCTTAGGTTTCTGCCGGTTTCACCGATGTAAGAAAGAGTATCATTAAAACATGGCAATAATATTTTTGAAATTCGTTTTTAATTTTGTGAGTTCGTAGAGCGTTATGGTCGCTATTATACTATGAAATATAACCAATTCGGTGATGAACCTCGCTCAAAAATTCATGCAGGCGACAATTTGTTAGCTACTTCATCAGAATAAATCATTAGAAATAGGAACATTTCTCATTTTCTTTAACACAGGGTTGCCTGCGGTCATAGTCGTAATATCACTGAGCGCAAATTATAAGGGATACAGTACATCGAAAGTGTAAGTTTTTTTGCCGGTAAATTTTTTTTTGGAAATGTTATATAACAACCTGATTTGCAAATTTTCCCCACCATGATTTTTTTTATATTTCTCAAACATCATCACTCCTTCCTCCAGTCCGCAAGGTTGAGTTTCCCTTCATCTTTTTTATCCCTGACATCCCGTATATGACGTACTGTGGTACCATTACACAAACATTTGAAACCCTTGAAGAACCTTCGCCAGTGACATCGGGAGTTCTGCAAGGTACAGTTTTGGTATCGCTACTATTTCTACTGTACGTAAACGATCTTCCCGACAACCTTAAGTCTTCACTCAGGCTTTTTGCTGACGATGCATTGCTATACGGTGTCATCTCAAATGAGGAGGACGGTGACCAACTACAGGATGACCTACGACAGAGATAAAATATGTGGCAAAGCAAATGGCAAATAGTATTCCACCCTCAAAATGCAAGACATTAAGTATTTCCACCAATAAAGTACCCCCACAAAGGAAATACGTTTTTTGTGGAATCAAACTGGAACAGGTTGAATGTATTTCCTATCTGAGTGTATTATAGAACGAACATCTGAAGTGGTCCAAACACGTTACATCAGTTTCCGGGGAACCTTTGGAACTGTTCAAAATACGTGCCTACACAGCCATAGTTCGTCGGAAGCTTGAATATGCCTGTGCCGCTTGAGACCCATACCTCCAAAAGGACATTGCTTCGCTTGAGAGGATCCAGAGAAAAGCGGCACGGTTTTCCTACGACAACTATCATTCCACAGTCAGCGTTACTGAAATGTTTCAAGATAAACGTTGGACGAGCTTGGAATTGAAAAGAACGATGACTCGACTAAACCTTTTGTATGAAATAAGTCTAGGGCAAATTGATATTGATGTAATACCCGTCTACAACCCCATTCTGAAGTTAGAACTCCGGGGAGTCATCGTTATAGATATAGGCAAGATAATGTGACGAAGAACATTTATTTTTATTCCTTCTTCTCAAGGACCATAAGACTATGGAATAAGCTACCCGCGGTAACAGTTGAGTCAAAGTACTTGGCTATCTTTAACTATAAATTACTCCCCTACCTAGCTAAGAATCACTAGACGTATAAACCTTCATATTTTTTACTCTATATTATGATTCAATTATTTTTATATATGTATTATCCGAGTTTATCGCGTCCGATTTTACAGGTGTTGGCTAGAAGGCGACTCTGCTTGGGCATTTATCGTTCCTGTAATAATCATTGTATTGGTAAGAGGTGATGTTTCTCCACTTTATTGTAAACTCTGGCAGTAAGACTAATTCAACTGCATATGGATAAAGAGTACAAATGCAATACTATGGAACAGGCACACCGGCAAAGATATAAAACTGTCCCGATTACTTATAATTTTTCTATAAAGTTGCCTTTACAATTTGATGATCAGTTTTCCTGTCAGTATATTGATTAATAACAATACCCTTTTTGGGATTCTTATATAAAGGAAATTTGACGACTATAATAACTGAACAGTTCTGCGAATAAAAATGATCACTTATTGTGTTCGAATGGATTTCAACAGACAACTGATCAAAACTACCAGCTACGAAATGGCCTGTTTGAAATCTTCCCTTTGGGCGAGTGAAAGGTGACTTTCACAAGCTGTAGAGTGATATTGACCGAGAACAATATCAACGGAAATTTTAGTAATTAAAATTACCAAAAAGATTTCAGCAGTCCCTGATGGTTTCTATTTCTAATTCAGATAAATATTGCTGTTCTGGTAGCTGTTGTGGCTGTTCGTGTATCCTTGAAAGGGCATCCACTGACACCAAATGAAGATAAAAGATTTACGTGAGTAAATTATTGAGCTCCTGAAGGCAGGCAACTTATCAATCTTAATCTTGATTTTAAAAATGTGCCCATGTTACAAACCATGCATGGCTTGCACTTTGTTTTCCCTCTTTTAAGATTCACTTTTGTTTCCTCCTGTTCGCTGTTTTGTTGTTTTTCTCTTTGTCGTTGTTTTTACTTTTATTCTTAAAAAACTCGCTAATCGCCACTAAAACAACTGAAAATGTCTTTTTTCCCGTTGTCAAGAAAAAATCCCTCCTAGAATTTCCGAAAAATTATATTAATAAATGTAAGACGTAATTAAAGTAACGTTTACGGTAATTATCTACAAAATGTTCTGTTTCTGTTTCCATTTGCAGCGCCGCTCTTAAAGCGGTAGTAATATTGTTCCCGCTACTTGGCCTTTGCTGGGTCTTTGGACTGGTTGGAGTAGTAGCCCGAAGCAAAGCATTTCTTTACGCTTTTGTCGTTCTATCCACTTTTCAGGTTTGGATAATTGTTCTTTTCTTCTTCTTTTCTTAACTTCTTGGAATTTTAAGGAATAAAAAGAGAGCTTGAGAGTAAAGGGCTTCAGGTTAAAGACACCGGCAATGTCTTGAAACTTGTTTGATTCAACCTCTGCTTTGTATTTTTCATATTTTTAGGGCGTTTTTATTCTTCTATTCCACTGCATTGGCAACATCGAGGTAAGAGTATGTTAGGAAACAAAAATATCTTTAATGATTTCCTTGGTCTTTGTCACAGATGTTTGCGGCCATTCTATTTGTTTTGTTTGAACAAGTTCTTATTTCTCACACGGTCAGGTACGAAGTGCACTGAAAAAAGTCCAAGAGCGCCATTCACTTAATACAAGCATAAAGAACGAACAGGTATCAACATATTCGATTAATAGTGAAAAGATAAATTAACAAGTCGTAACCCGAGAAAACAGAAATTCCATAGTGATGACGCGTAACCCAGATAACCTAGATCTGGGTATTGCTTTTGATTGGTCAAAGCAAATTTTCCTAGCGGCACAAGAAACAGAAGCACTACCAAGATCTGGGTAATGATACGTTATAAATATGGCATTTCTACGCCCGTTCCAGAGACATCAGGCGCGATCCTTTCAACCGAAATTCCAACCGGTCCGACCGGGAAAAGTGGTCCCGCCTCAAACGGTGGACCCGTTTTTTCGAAACTTTTCCGTTTGGACCGAACCGTTCTATTGATTGTTGGACCGAAATTTCAGGAAATTTTGGTTGAATGGATCGCGCCCATCATTTCGTCAAGAAACCAATGGTGGCGTGGCGAAATGACGGCTGCGGTTTCCTCAGGCTGAACAATTTACTGAGAAATATTGCGCTCAGCTATTAAACCTTATACACAATTGACGTTTCTTTTTCGTTTTCCTTTAGAAAAATAAATCAAAGGATTACAGATTAAAGAGAATGCACAAAGATAATATTACAAGCACTTCAGAGAAAAAGGGATTGCTGGAAAAGCTCTCGGTTGCAAGGTGTAACAGAAGGCAAAGAAACGACCCAACAGCTGTTTGAATAATTGCAGGAGCAAAAATAAAGTTACTCGGTCATTATTATTGCCTCGTTAAAAAAGTATATGCTCATTCATTATCTAATAAAGCTAACAATATAATAAACCTCTGAATATTGAAAGAGCATGACAATTTCAGTTATTTCTGAAATTCTGAGCCCAACCTACCGAATGGTTATGGAGAAATTCTCTTTTAAAAACTGGAAATTTTACAAAGAATGCATATGACTCATTAACTCTTTTGCCACCTAGCAATTTCGAAGTTTTCGATGGCTGATATATCCTTCAATGTTGCTTGCTCAAATTGCTCAAGTTAATCAGTTCTTTCAACTTTTGAATTTATGAGTTAAGGCGTATGCTAATGAGAAAAAATGTAAACAATGACGAGAGCAAAGATTCGCCCATTAGCGGTGCATAAAAAAAAGATGGGTTGTATAAAATACAAACCGTTAAATTTAAATTGAATTATCATATTATTAGTATAAATTGGAATTATTTTTAATTTGTATAAAAATGTGCTAAGCGTTTCTACTCATAATAAGAACTTTCTAGCCACGCGTAGTTCGAATGGAAATAGATAGAGTCTCGTTTACGGCATTAACGACAAACGTGAATTTGTACCACGTGACCACGTTTACCCTTTACTTATCATTTACTATTCATTATTAGTACACGGAAATCAGTTGTTTTACGCCAGTTTTATCCATGAAAATCGCTTTAGCTGCTTTTATCAGCTCATTTTCCATTTTGAGAATTTCACAACTTAGATCCGACGTTTGCCGTTTGCCGTTAACTTGACGCTCACTATAATATAGACTAAAAATATATTAGGAGTATTGAATGACTTACAACCGATTTGTGAGTGAGTTTGTTTGAGGTTAGTTACTTTTCTTCTTAATAATAATAATGATAAATGTCTTTATTGCGGATTAGATAAAAATACATATCCAAGTGTTACAGGATAATTAGATTAAAAGTTCAGTTAAATTACAATAGAACAAAAAGATTAAAAAATGCGAAAAACTAGTTACACATTTCTGACATAAAATATCATAAAAGATTGTATTTAAAAATTAATTTATTTACAAATGTGTTCTTATAACGTTCGGTGTTTATCTTGGGCCTTTGGAAGCTTTTACGTCTAAGATTGTAGGTTAGATTGTTCTTTTCTTGCGGTAAGCACTCCTTCAGAGGGTGGTTATCATGCTGTTTAGCTTTTTGAAAAAATCGCTTTATCTTGTTTTTGTTGTAATGATCTAATATTTAACTGTGTAGATATAAAGCGCAGCTTATAGCATATGTCTAAAAATTGCTGAAGGACATTAATTTCCGCAACGGAGGCACCATAAACAGATAGTTCACTTTTTGCTGATTTATTATTAAGCTTAACCATTCCTAAAACCAAACGAAAATAAAATTTGGACCAAAGATAAAGCCGAACCACAATATTTCATATACTTTTTCTTTGCTGTATGTACCAGTGTATTGTAAATTGCTTTTAGCTTACATTTCTGTTCTGTTTCTTACATTCTGCCTTGCCTCGCTGGTCAAAACTCAGTTCTGGCAGTCCATACTCACTTTTCACTTTCATTATTATATAAAAAGATAATTGCTATTCCTAGTCAAGAGAACCAAAATAAAACTCGATTTTTGAATATTCATTCAGTGTTCGTCTGTATCTCCCTCTGATCTTTCTCCACACCCTTGTTATTTACTTCTATCCACACATTGTTTGCTCCCAAAAAGTTGGGAAGCAAACAAGGTGTATTACAGAGAATGTGCAAATAGCAAATTTCTATTCAAATGTGAGCCGGAAAGGTTTGCTGATATCTAATTAATGAACATGACTACGAAAGAAATAATCATTCCAATATACTTTTGTCACTTACAGTGAGCTCCATCGACATAGTTTCAATTAAAAAGCAAGCTAAAGGTATTTTTTTCTTCTGACCAGGGCGTCTTTAGTTTGCACAATAAACCGGATCGCTTTTGGGTTCCTTCATATATATTTTTTGTTTTTCTTTTAATATTCACAACACTGAAATATTTTCTATTCGGCCAAGCGTAGCGATAGAGAATACATGTACTAGATAACTTCTTAATAAACTAAGCAATTGCCACATCATTAAGAAAAACTTGGAGTAACAGAATATATTCAGTGTCCACCCTCTTCACCTACGTTTAAAAAAAACTCGACTTACATCACTGCATGATAAACTGTGAAAAAAAAACTGCAACAGTTTTTTATCCTGATTATATAATTATTATAATAAATAACACCTGCTGATGTTGTGATTCAAACTTAATTTCCCTGCTTCCTTCTCATTTATCAAATCCTGAGCCATAAACAATGTCACCTTTCATACAAATGTTTTTATTCGTACTTGTAACCGCCATAATGGCCGCGATAATTCTGGTGATTATAACCATATAGAATTCTGATTCCGTTCATGAATATCCAGAATATGATTATTAATCTGCTGACTATTGTATGATACTCGAAGCTGACATTTTTACTGAGTAACATAAACTTTTTTTTTTCAAGAATAATTTGCTAAAGACTCTTTTAAATCTGTATCTTTTATAAGTTAAGAGTCGGTTCTTGCTTAGCTTGTGTAGACCAAGACAAGGATGTACGCAGGATTTATGGAAAGAATGAGAGAAGTGTACTGAGAGTCGCTCCAGGCTTGACCGAGAGCAAATCAGTAGCTTCTTGACATCCGCCTTGTTCGTTTGAGTGCTTAGATATTTATTTTATTTTTTTTTTTAAAAAGTAAAAAGGCCTTCACCAATTTCCTCCATTATGGAGGGGGGGGGGGGACTTTGTCAGAATTAAGCGACAGAAAATAGGGATTGTTTATTACTAATTTACACTACTTAAGACATCATCTTACATAAGCACTACCGATGGAAAATTACCAGACATTTTTATCATGATGGCCCGATACGAAGTATTACGTTATAACGGGTGCTCAAGAACCGTCATATTGTTGTCTGAGAGTTTCTAGAGAAACCTCACATAACTGTTGCCCCATATATATTTTGAAAACATAAAAGACATGGATGGAAAAATGTTTTTCGTAGCGATGTCGATTAAGCAATAATATTTTTCAAAAATCAAGTTGTCGCCCCCTAGCGACGCACGGCGTGCTTGAAATTAACAGTTATAGCACTGACCCAATTATGCGACAATTGCCTGTTGGAAAGTACACTTTCGAAAGTGTCAAGGTACATAAAGTTTATTAAACTTATAGTAAAAAAATTCGCATTTTCACCCAAAGACTAGCAATTTTTGAATTTATAATGTACCTTGAGTGGCTGGAGGGAAAGAGCATCAAGGCAATTGTACTGACACAGCAACACCAATTAGGTTTCACGTTTTTGGCGTTAATAGACTGGGATGCCTGAGCGATATGACTAATTTCTTGATTCCCCGATATGACTTACAGGAACAATCACGTTCCATTCGTTTTTCCTACGTAATAATGGAAAGATCGGTTACAGACAAAAAATGAACGGCTGCCCTATGAAAAGAAATCAATATGGCTGCTGCGGCAATTCTCTTAGAATTTGGGAGAAACAAAGTCAAATAAAGTGTCTATTAACTGTTAGAGTAAATATATACGCCAAATAAATACTAAATATCCTGTATTTGCTTATTGGTTCAAATATTCATATCCCAAGTTTCAACTACAAAAAAGAAATAGTGTAGTTAAACAGTTTGAAATTATGTTAAAATTAATTAAATGGCCTGCATTTTTTAAACATGATAGAAGATACAAACCATCGCCTATTTAGACTATTTTGTCTGCCAAACTGAAACAGCTAACCTTAAATCCGTACATTATCAATCGGTATCAGAGTTTCCTCTATGCAAGACAACAACGCACGTGTCGTTTAATAATTTTTAGCACATTGGAAATCTGTCAATAGAGGAACCACACAAGGTAGTGTAAGCGGACTGTATCTTTTTAATATATTTTTGAATGACTTGGAGACTTTCTTGAACGGTTGCCCTGTTCTTTTTAAATATGCCGATGATTCCACTATAGTTTCGCCTATCACTAGGAACCGCGACCCGTCAGCCGACTTAGTAGGACAATTCTTAACCTGGTGTGAAGACAATAAAATGGTCTGCAACCCTTGTAAATGTAAAGAGCTGTTTGTTAGAAAGAAAAATCACAATGTACTCTACTCTCCAATTAACAATATTGTACCTTAATGTAATAGCTTCGTTTTACTAGGAGTAACTCTACAGAGTGACGGGAAATTTAATGAGCATGTAAGAACCAAGCTTGTCAAGGCAAACAAGTGTTTACACGTCCTACGAACACTAAGAAAGGAACACTACTTTCAGGCACAGATAGATCACCTTTTTATATCTATTGTTTTACCTAATTTTAGCCATGCGCTTTCAGTCTATGGGGCATCGGAGTCCGATCTTATGGTTATACAAAATTTTTTAGACCGATGCCATAAACGCTGTTTTATTTCATTTCCAGTTCTTATCAAGAACCTTTTAAATAAACAAGACCGAAACATTTTAAAGAAATTAATATTAACGGATTGCCACCCACTGAAAGATATCATTCCTGTCAAGAAGACTTATGTACATAATCTTAGGAAAAAAGGTTACGCACGCCCGAAAATTAATACAGAGCATTTGATGAACACCTTTGTGAATAGGTTGATTTTTAAGCTCTATGTATTGTAATGACATACTTTTTTAATATATATTTAAATGTAGATATTATTACCATAGTTTTTTATCTTCCGTATTATTGTAACATAGGATATGCAGTTTTATCTCTTGATGAAATAAGGACTCATTATTATTATTATTATCGCCATACGAACACAATCACGTACATCAAGGTAGAAAGTATGTTCCTAACCACCTTAGATGGCATATGTAAATTTGAAGCCTTAAATAAAAACAAAAAAAAAACAGAACAATTAACATGTAATGAAAATGGGACTAGCCATCTGTTTAAGCAGACTGATCGACACGGAAAACTAGAATGTCACGCTTCGACTTCAGGTGCACGGTGTGATGGAAGATGGTTTCTACTCACTTTCTTTCATTTTTCAAAGTAAGATCTTTTAAAGAATGCCAGTCCCTATGTCTGTATATCAGCTATATCTGCGCAAGAATATAACTCATTCACACATCAAGCGGACTTGTTTTTCCTATAATTTTCTTTCTTTATTCCTAGATTATTTTCTTATTGAGATTGTCAACAGCTTGCCCAATTTCAAATGCAAGTAAGTTATAATGCTTTTTTCTTTCAGTTCTGTAATAGACCTTGTCACGGTTTTCGACGACATCATCTTGACGAGTAGGCAAACGCGTGAGAAATTACAGTGTTTGTATGAGAATCTAATGTCGAATGATTTCCGTAAACCGGCTAGTTCTGAAAAAAATATGATTTGTAAACTAAAGCTACACAGCAAAGGATTTTACTAACAACTTTTGGGGGCCGTTACTGTGCTTAAATTTCTCCAGAAGCTTGCTTTAGATTTCAACATAGTTGTCTGCAATTTTTCCCGGCAAATTTTTACAGACAAATGTATAGAAAATTTAATAAAAAGGTTGTAGGTCTTCTAGCGCATGTAACACCCTCAAATTTGTTCATAGAATCCTTAAGAGTGAAGCTTTAGTTTACAAATCTTTTTTTTTTTCAAAACAGCCGTTTTACGGAAATTCTTCGACATTAGATTCTCATACAAACACTGTAATTTCCCACGCGTTGGCCTACTCGTCAAGATGGCATCTTTAACCGTGACAAGGTCTATTGAGGATGAAATGGGATGTACTATGGTAATTTTATTTCAAATTATATGAAGTCAACCTTGCCTCTAATTTCTCAGACCCAAAAACTAAATCCTAAACAGCGTAACAGAAATTGTATAAAAGTATAGAACTCAGTTTTGTGGCTATAAAAAACACTATAACAAGGGAAACTCAGTTTCAACACTTTTTTTGTTTTTCGTTAGCCTTAAAGTCGCCTTTAGCGATTATGGCAAACCGCCTTCAGGTTTTCTCAGCTTTTCTCACGAAAATCGAAATTTCTGGAAGTACCTTCTTTCTAAGGCTTAGTATTACGATCTTCGTTTGCAATAAAAATGTATATCATAAATTAAAATTAAATGGGTTTAGAATATCGAAGAAACATTTGTTATTTATTTTTATTAAAGCTTGTTTACCTAAACACATACGTTTCATATACAAACCAATATAACCTAAGAATTGTATTTAATCAGAAGACTGGAATTTTCGAATGATAATATTCATATTGTTTTTCTGCTTTTTATTATGATTTAGAATAGTCTGTTTAAGAAAGCGACAGGAAGTTTTAGGTCTTCAAAGACTACTGAACTTATCTTTTACGTCAGAACAAAGTGACAAGCAACAACAGCAAAATATGACGGGTTGCTTACTCAGGTTCATATATCCAAATAACGGGTTTTTTTGTAAACTGGGAAACAGAACATTTTTGCCAAAACGTTACCCTTGTGTGTTAAAGTAGCCGATCAATACCCTTCCTGCCACTCACAAAGTGAAAGGTCGTGAAAACATGCATGGGCAAAAAGAGCATTTACCTTTCGGTGAGTGCACTATCATTTTTTTTAATTCAGCAGAAAAATTTGAATACAGTCCAGAATGCGAAAGTGTCATTATCGATACAGGAAATGAAACAAGGAAACCCCAGATTCAAATTGTCACTACTGGTACTAATAATTTGATTAAGACGTATCAAGGATGCTCAACGAAACATCAATACACTGATGACATGGGATTGCAATGGACCTACCAAGTGGCTCGTTTTAGGTTTGTTAACACCGTCAAAATTGGAAATCCAGTTTACATCGGAGGAGCTAAAGCGTTGTCATTAGAGGGAGAAAACATTGTGGTAGATGAAAAAGGATCATTTGAGGTTGACATAAACTCATCAACAAGTTTCCAATCAGCCAGTTTTGTTGGAGGGTTTGTTCCAAAAATTGGCTATAGTGGTATGTACAATATTCCAGTTTTAAATGCCAGGTTTTGGTCTCATTGTAAATGTGAATTTCCTGCAAAAAACTGTTTTCTACTTAACCCCCGTTATTTTCGTTAATCCGATTGACCATGTTTTCTTGCTCTCTAACTATCGCATAGCACCGCCTTATAATGGTCCTGGTCGAGGTAACTACAGTAACCTAGTAGCTGGAGGTGCTGGACATGGGGGACAGGGAGGAGGAGGAGACAACGTCCTCGCTAGCTCGTATGGTGCTGTCCACATTAATCAGTATCTGGGAGGAAGCACAGGTATAGTACAGTAACTTTCCTTTCAATTATTCACGTTATTTGCGGTAAAACATCTAACATGGTCTTACTTCTAAAGAACACCCAAAACTTCATGGGGCGCCATTTTTTTCCACACTCATGCTTCAATTATTATTCATAGGCGCAGCTCCCAAAATACTGTGAGAAAAGGGCACTTCAAGGCGTAGCCAGGACCTAAGAAGTGACCCAGTATCGTGTCCCTTGGCGAGGGCGCCATTTTGAAAAGTTTGGTGACTTCATCATATATCCAGTTCTGGTTGCTTACCAGTGTCTAAGAGGCGAACAAACACAGGATGTCTGCTTTGACTTGTTGATTGTTTGATTAACTAACTAATCTATGGATCAAACAATCGATTGATATTGATTGATTGATTGATTGTTTGATTGTTTGATTGATCCTGGTGGATTGCGGTTAAATCAGGAGGACTGAAAATGAATATCTCGTTCTACTCATTTATCTTCTCAGGGGGTTTCACGGGACCAAATCTTCCTGGTATTGGCGGACCAGCAATGGAACTCAAGGCCGTTGGCGCTTTAAAGATCGGTGAGTCTATCAGCAGCAATTATTTTTACCCATTAATTTACACGTAACATACTGTTACCAAATGAAACTGACCTTTTTGTTCTCAGAGCTGGACCTGAACTTGGGGCCTCCGGATTGTAAGTCCAACAGTGGTAACCTTTTTTTATCTGATCGATCACATGGGAATGTTTCTGCAGTTGGGTTTTCCAGAGTAAACGGCCATTTACTTTGTTCAGAAAACCGAAATCACACGAAAATTGCACTCACACAAAACCTGACCTCCTGTCAGTGGATCGTTAAGATCCATTAAGATTTTAAAACACGACATTTTCCTTATTTTTTTAAAGGTGGAAGAATTATAGCAGATGCACACAGTCTGACAGATCAGCTAAATAAACATGACCTTATAGCAGGGAGTTCAGGGGGCCTTGTAAGGCTGCTAGCACAAAAAGTAAGAATTTCTAAGCCAGTTTCTTATTTATTTGCAAGTTAGATAAGCGTTTTTGCTAATTACCTAATACCGCACGGGATTGTGTGAAACGCCAGACCATTATGGCTCTTGAAAGACTACTCAAGCTTTGTTTGAAGTTTTTTGATCTTCATAGAAGTTACAAATTGAATTAAATTAAACCAAAACATACATGTACACGCAGACATTCTCTGCTCACAAATAGCTTGGCTAGTCGAGGAGGTTAGAGGAAAACATAAACTACTTTATAACTAGGAAGGAGAGGAATTAAGATAGGTCTATATAAATGACACAAGAAGATGGGCTGAAGTTAATACAATACAACGGTACAAAATATACCAACTTATTTTACAAGGCCTTCAAAAACGATTGAATCTCCAGTTTCGAAACAAATGTTAAACTCATTAAAGCCAAGATAACCTTAATTGGCTTTTAAATGCTTAAAAAGCTTTCTTGAGCTCCTGAGCTATGCAGGCTGTTTCTGAAGGCAGGCCCTATTCACATGTGGGATCATTGGGTTTCCGCCTGGTGTGACGCATAACTCTGAATACTTATAGATGTACTGATTGTGTTGTATTTGTCAAAATTTAAATTTTGACAAATCATTGGTTCATTTTCGTCACGTTTATCGAAGCTTCCGATGACTGCGAGTTAGACCTTAAAATCAGAAATTTAAAAGATTACTCCTATGTAAAAGGAAAAAAAGAAAGTTGGGCTATGTGAATAAATTCAAGCACATTTAATGTGCTCGACACTCAAAAAAGATTTTTTTACTTGCAGGTTAATATTTCTCAAAGCGCTTCAATTTCCCTTAAGGGACTTAATGGACTTTGTGGAAGAAGTCCCTGCCAAGCCTGTGGTGGAAGTGGAGGGATCTTTCAAGTTATATCTCACTCTGGATACATCGCCCCTAACACTGTTTCACTAAATGCTGGAAACAAAAGTAACAGGTGCAAGACCCAGGCAGAGAATGGTTTTCTGTACATAAGTGGTGAGCCTGTTTTCAGAAAATGATTTCATATGACAAACCTTTCATAGTTCCCTAGTGGTTTCTCTTATTCTTGCATGAATTACAGTCTATCTATCTTTTAACGAAAGGCTGCTGGATAGGAATCAAGAAAAGTGGTTTACGATTTGAAGAAGGTTTATTTGAAATTTCCAGCATCAACAATTCTACTGGTTCTTTGGCATAATTTTTCAGATTGGTTCAATTTCTTTTATGCAGGAATAAAACAGGGAAACGTTCCTTCTTTTCCCTTAAGTGAGTTCTACTGGGAACAAAGCTCTTCTTCAATAAAAGTCACACCGTCGTCTTCAGGAATCATCGCGAAAAAAAGTACGAGTAAAGATTCCTTTCTTGATTCAGACGAAGCAATGTCGACTTACTCAACCGTGCCAATACTATATAGCCCGTCAACACACTATCCTTGTGTTACAATGTCTTCCGGAAATCCATCGGTTACTTCAACGCTGATCTGTGAAGGTGAGACAACGTTAGTGTTCTAATAGTAGTATAGGATTTCACGAAAAATATCGGTTTTCTTTGCCAGGAATAGCCATAGCCTTTTGTCTTTATCTCGATCTTATGAATAAAATGCGGGGAGGGGGGGGGGGGGGGGGGTATTAAGGTAAGATCATGTGCTATTTTTAGGTGGTTCAGCTGGATTGACAGTTTTCTAGTTATTTTTAGGTAGAGAATGTCCTGGTTTTTGAGTGACTGACCAGAACCTGTAAAACCAGTTGAATCACCCAAAACTAGCACAGGACCTTATGTTTATGAGATTCAACCGCATTTTCTTCATGAGAAAACGACAAAAGGCTATGACGGCATCAGCGTTGTTGTATTCCTACGCGAGTTAATAGGATTCCTGCACAAAAAACGTGTTTTCCGGTACACCCTATACTACTTTTAAAAAAACCCTTTCACAAGCTGACAATAATCAGGTTCACTTCACATCTGTCATTTAAATACGATAGTTTGCTTAAGCGACGTTTTTAGGGAACGAAGACCTTATTCATTTTGTGTGAAAACATTTTCAGTTCCTCATCCTGAAAAAGGGAAAGACAGAATCCAAGATTTACTTCGCCTTCATGATGAAATAAAGACATACAAGGTAAACACTTGTTTAACCAGTATAGAATACATCCTTTTGGATCAGCGTAACATCACTATTCCTAACTCTAAAGACCAAGACATATTTACCGGTTTTATAACTTTTCAACCAAGCAACGGTGGTATTGGGACACCTAAAACTAGCAAAGGTACTACATCCAATACGGAGATTCAAAATCGACAGCTCCACCAGATTATCTCAGTCTAGCAAAATATTTATTTGATAAAATACTTTCCTAATTATTGGCGCCTTGACCAGCCTCGGTCAATTATTAGTTTCTTGAAGGGTACTGGGGGTGACGCAGGTGTATTAAACCTTCAAATGGTTCATTCATTCTTTCAGGTCTGCAGTTTCACCTGTACCTGTCCGATCTGAAGAAGTTAGAGCAGTGAAAATCAGATTTTTAATTAAGGATTCAATGTCGTTTATCGTTTTACCAGCATTAGTAATTTACATATAATCGATTCAAAAATAACTCGTTGATTTCTTAAAAATAGAACTTTATGTCTACGCAGGTCGCTTTATTGTCGGCATAGTCGTGTTTAATAATCTTACGTCTCACTTTACAAAGAAACATCAACCGTCAAACAACAGGTACAGTAAGAGAAAATTTCTAGGTTATAATATACTATTTTTACCATATTATTTTTATTAATTGTTAACATTTAGATGGTTCTGTGATGTAGGTCAGAACAGTTGGAAAAACAAAAGATTGATATTTTCCAATAAGTAGATAAAACAAAACTAACGTATCAGATCATGATCAAATGATGTGTTAAATACGCTTGGCACTATGGGGCATATATAATTTAAAACTTTGTGTCTACATATCCGCCTGCTCGTGATACTCCACTAGTGATTGGCTGATCGATCGATTGATTGATCGATCGATCGATCGATCGATTGATCGATTGATTGATTGATCGATTGATTGATTGATTGAGCAAGCAAGCAAGTGAGTGTAGTTTATTTATCCGTACTAAAATTTAGATTCTACTTGCTCTGACACAGGAAAGATGATGGCCAAATTTTTCTCAACTCGGAAATTATCTCAGTGATTGCATCTTACGACGGCAAACCAGTTCAAAGACTCGAGAAAGATGCATTGTTAACGTTCGAGAAGAAGGTTTGTAGTTTTGTGAAGTAGAGGAGTATCGAAGTTAAACAGTGTTGATCAAAGATGTCTTTTAGTTTGCATCTATACGTGTGTGGTATTTCTGTATGAGAGTAAAGGTCGTGGTGTATGATAACCGTGTCTAGTTCTTTGTTCCACTTCATAGACAAGTGATGGGAAAGAGCCTCTGTGTGTTTTCTGGAAACCAGTTCCAGGGTTAGTTCTATTTCCTACTCACTCTTGACTATTGATCAGAGTTGTCAATATACAAAACTAACACGCGATATTGTTACTCCGCAGTGAAAGGAAATGGTCATCGGAAGGTCTTTCCTTAATTACAACCAACAAACAGCAAATAATTTGCTCCACCAATCACTTAACAAGCTTTTCTGTATTGATGCGCTGGACCGATGTAAAGGTACATGTGGTAAATATATATAGTGTGTAAGCAATAACTGTTAGCTATAAGGAAGGTAGTGATGGCACCTATACGTTTATCATTATCCTTTGCCACTGATTGAAAAGAACATTATTAATAATTAATAATTATATAATAATTATTTATAATTAAAAAATAAAAAAGACATTAAATATATCGCTTCACTTAACAGGTATCCCCGGGCGATAAGTATGCGCTGGATGTTATCACCTACATTGGCAGTGGAGTATCACTTGTTGCTCTTGCCTGTGCGATAATTATATTTTTATGTCTGGGCAGGTAATTATTATTCGTCTTCTAAAAGTTACAGTCTTGCATCCCGGCTTGCATCCCGGCTGACAACTTCTTTTTTGTTACCTACGGCCTTATGTAGGTGTACTTATGTCTGTAAGAGCAGTTGGTTTTTTTACCACTGGTATACAATCATATCCATACCTTTTACCTGGAGGTGAGGGACCCCAGGTAGGTGAGGTAACCCGCTTAGCTGGGGTAACCCGCCTTTCCATATAATCTTTCATTTTAACTTGATCGCGTTTACATGATAGGTGGGGTGACCCGCCACATGTTACCTCACTTATCTGGAGTCCCCCACCTCTATGTAAACAGGCCCTAAATACTCGTTTAAAGTATCCATCCATTTAAAATTTTTCATTATGAAGTCAATTATACTGTTGGATGCATTTTCTTTGTTAAAAGAATTCATTGCCAGGGTAAATTGGTGTACCGGCTGATGTCAGTGCTGTTACATACCATTCATGTAGTGATTTTATTTTCAAGTTATTAATGAGTTTAAAAATCAGAAAGAAAGACTCATGTATATTTTGTGCTATCAGATCGCTGTCAGCTATCCGATACCGCATTCATCTCAATTTGTGCATTGCCTTAGCTGTGGCTCAAGTTGTGTTTCTTTCGGGGATTGAAGCTTCAAGTTCACCGGTATATTGAGCCTTTTATATGGAGCCAAGTAAACTAGTATATAAACTTTATCACAGCTAACTGATTAAATCAATAAATCAATAAATCAATAAATCAAGTTGATACACGAACAATCAATCCACAAGGGACAAATAGTATAAACCCTCGGTCATACAAGCAAATTTGTACCCCGGCGGCTGTGGTTAATGTTGAGAGTTAGATGGACTGATCCACTTTGGATTTTTTGCAAGAGAGAGTAATGACACAGAGGACCTCTCTTGATTTGGAAAGTTAAACAGCTTGCCTTTGACAAGCTGTACAAGATAACGTCAATACCATGGGAGATAGCATTAACGACCTGTAATTGTTAATGAAAATGGCTGCCATATCTGCCGCCATCTTGGAATTTACTGAAAATTCAGTTAAATGCAAGAAGCTCACGTTTAGAACATAAGGATTTTTCGTGCTTCAAGACTGATAATTGATGCCGAGTTCACAGTTTGCTGCATTCAGTAGTGTTTTATACGGGTTAGTAGGAATCAAGAAATATTACCATCCTTGACCACATGACGCTTCATGTCAAGGCTGAACAGGGTGACATAGCAATATATTTTATTTTTTCCAGTGGATATGCACAACAGTGGCTGTTCTTCTTCACTACCTGTACACTGCAAGCTTTACTTGGATGTGCGCAGAAGGGTTGCACCTTTATTTTAAGATCGTTACTGCGTTTAATCTGCACAGAATAAGAATGATCTACTATGTGATCTTAGGCTGGGGTAGGTATTATAAAACTCAAGACGTTTGTATAGAACCTTCTAGTCTATAATGAGATCAACATATGGTACTTTTAAAAATATCACGAGCTCAAATATAAGCCTGTAAACTTCAACTGAAGAGTAACATTTGTCGATAAAAAAGGGGGGGAAAGTTAGGTAATCAGAAAACTTTGGTGCATGATCGCTTTTTCTTTTTATTTCCAGGATTTCCCGTCGTTGTTGTAGGAATATCTGCCACTACCAGGATCAAAGGATACGGTGCAACAGACTTGTAGGACTGTATTTCTCTCCTTACATCTTTTGTTCTACTTTGCAAATAACTGTGTTAGGCTCATTATCTAACTAAGTATGTTACCTGTGCACGCTGGTCTTCGAATTGCCCCCACCTCCTTCTGGGTGAGGGGAACTGATCAAATTTCTATGAGGGAAGACTCCGCCCAGATGTCCAACCCCTTACCCTTTTATAAACCATTTTTGAAAAAAAAGTTACCTACCCCTTTCGTAATACTTTTTATTGACAACTACCTACGATGAGGGACGAAAGTGTTGACACACTTCCACAAATGGCCCCTTTCTGCATAGTGGATATACTTATCCCCTTCCCCTGTCTACCCCAACCCCTTCCCCCCAAAATCAATGTTGAATTTTGGACCCTCATTTCTTTTTTTTTACTTCAGACAACATTCATTCAAGGGGTGAGGGGATTTACGGCGTTTGAAAAGAATGAAATAATAAATGAATTAAATGTTTGTTAAAAGCACCCGTTTTAAACAAGTGTGTCAACTCCTTTTGTCCTTGATTGTAGCTTAGAACGCTTCATTCATTTTTACGGCTGTAAAAGCGTTCTCTTTTTAATATTGATAAATCACTTAATCAGGACGTTTTCTTGACTTTTTCACAGCCATAAAATGCGTCTCTTTTTAGAGCTCCTTTAGGTTCTTTTAGACATTGAAGTGACAGATTTCCCTATCCTTTCATATACTTTAACTAGCAGAATTCCTACCCGTTCATGTACCGGAGACCTGAAAAGGTATAGGATCGTATAGGAAGTATTCCCCAGAATTTGCTTTGCCGGCTTACGAGAATACGGCAAATTCAGAATTTGAGGGAAAGAATGGGATTGATTACATTATTATATTACGAGTCTTAATTAGTTATAACGAAAGATGTGGTTATGGTTATGGTTTCAGGTGCTGGTTGTCCTTATCGTTTATTGGACCAGTCATAGGAATAATCGCGGTAAGAGACGACTTCATACAACATTCCTCTCATGGACATTAATTCTATCTTCCGTTACTTGACTCTAACGATATTTATTTCCAAAATTTTTAGTTTAATGTTTTAATACTGGGACTGATTATTAAAACCTTGATGTCTTTGTCGAACGTGGCAGCATCTGATCCTCGAGAAAATATAGTGAGGTGAGAATTGTTCATAACTTCTGAATTTTACGTTTGAGTCTTGGATGCGTCGCCATTATTAACGTCGAATCCCGAAATGGTCTCAACAGCTGCATTAGATAAAAATAAAAATTGGTTATGACCAGTGTTTATTGACATCAGAGGTGACATAGCAGCGTTATGGCGTCATGAACAAACTCAAACAATTATTGTTTTCCTTTTAAAGTGATAATTTACAGAAACTTGATAACAGAACTCCCAGCCCTTACTTCTCAAGGCACAGGATCGTCCTGCAAATAAGAAAAGTGCCGTGGCTCCATACAAAAATTTTGCCGTTGATTAAAATTAACTGGTTTCAGATACGCAAAATCCATTTAGTGAACGCCTCTTCAGTTCTCACCGACAGGTTCTTTCAAGCTTTCCTGGGTGCCTTTAATCCCTTTTTCCACAGGTTTTTGTTTGTTTTTCTTTTCAAATATTTTATCTGAGTAACAAAGATTGCTAACCTTATAGCACCTCTTGTGATTCATGTTTAAGGACAATCCATCAATTCCAATTTATTTTACCAACGTCGTTCCAAAAGTAAATTAAACAACAGGCTTGCAAAGCATATTTTGGGTCCGTATTAGCCAATCGGATTTCATTCTATTTTTCAAATCTGGTGTTAAGGCAGCGCTGATGTTGATGCATTTACTTGGGACCACATGGGTACTTGGGCTTTTAAGCGTTAATTCTGACACCGTCGTGTTCCAATACTTGTTTGCTATTGTCAATTCCTTGCAAGTAAGTTCGGCAAGTGGTGCATGTACCCAAATCATGGCTATATATAAAACAATTTACCTGACCGTCTCTAAGTTTGCAGCAAAATTGTACTTTTGTCTATCCGTGTCTAATTTTGGCAGAGTTGTGTGAATATATGTGGCAAGCGGAGCATACTTAAACCCATCAGAAAAACCATACATGAGACGGTTTTTCTATTCGTCCCAGATCGAGTTTGACCATATTATATGAGAGTCTCAATGGGGTTGACCGTCAGCTGTCAAAAAAGTTCATTTTTTACCGTCAACCGTCAAAAATGCAGATTGACACCGTCAAAAAGTTTCAATCTTGCTTTCTTTTCCTATTTCAGCTGATCGTAATGGTTTTCCAGCTCCTGAAGAATCCAGCTCCAAACTGGAAAACCAGCTCCCATGTACTTCTCAAAACACTCCTTCTAGACATTACAAGACCTTAGAACCTGCTTATATCTAAAGTTATTTCCAAATTTTATCAGTGGCAGACAGGGACAGCCTCCAGACGGAGAATTTATACAGAAGTAAATATATATTTACTAATTAAAAAACTCTTGGACCAAATTTACCCTTAATAAACGTCAACCGTGTCAAAGCTACCACCCACCCCATTGATACGCTCGAATATATGCCGAAAAAGTGTTTATCCGTCTCTATTTTTGCCGGGTAAATTTTGCACCTATGTATTAATGTTGTATTGTTTCCATTTCAACCTAGATACGATAGCTTAGAGCTTATCACTGAAAAAATATACAGCATTGATGTTGTTCTTTTTAATTTCGTTTTCTCTTTTTTCTGTCCAGGGCCTCTTTATCTTTGCTTGCCATTGTATTGGAAACTCTGAGGTAAAACGCTTCGATGACCTAAAATAGATCAACTCTGCTCATGATATTTCACTTCGTCCCAGATTATTTTGTTTTATTTTTAAAAGCCCAAGATAAATTGATGAAGTATTTTCGAAATTTCGATCCTGATATTATTATTTTAATCCAAGGGGTTGAATATTGAATTTAAAATTGATTTCTTAAAATGTTAGCTTTGTACCCAGCTCATCACCTGTGGTTCTTTTACCATCTAGGTCCGCACGGCCTTAACTAAACTGAAAAACAGACATTCTACGAAAATAGCCTTTTCTCGAGAGGTGGGTTTACAGAGTATTTCCCGTTTCTTTCTAGGCTTTTTTGGTTTTTGTTGTTGTTGTTGTTGTCGTATTTGACATTAACACGTACAGCCACACCCCGTTAATATGGATACCAAAGAGACAGAGTCAGGTCGGTTTTCCGCATTACAGAGGTGTGCTTTATATCCTCGGGAAACACAAAACTTTCCTAAGAGCCCATAACTGTTCGTAACAGGGCGGAGTTCTCTGTGTCATGGAGGAGTGCTAAAGGGGAGTTTTGGCTGTATATATATATGAATAAGTTGTTGTGTGTTGCCACGTATTCAAGCAGGTTAACGATACTTCAGCTTTCTCCTTGACATATTCTAAAAAGCTTATCATCTTTTACCTCCTTTTTAATAATTAACAGGTAAAGTCTGTCAAACCAAAAAGAAAAACTAAAGGTAAGCATTGTATCTGATGTGACCTAAAAGCGGCCCCTAGTCAATAACTGAACTAAAAAAAATATCGTTCGTTTTATACTTTCGGAAGATGTTTAAGTAACCCTACACTTTTTTATCTATCATTGACTGAAATTTACTTAAGTCAGACATAAAACAGTAAAAATATAATGGACATTACTTACTAGTAACACACCCTTTTCTTAAATCTCCTATACTCAGGTTTGAAAGGATCAAAATTTGATGCAGAAAATCAAAGAAAAAATATTGTTTTATTGGTAAGCAAAGTACTAAAAATTAAAGGTTTTTTAAGGATTTTGTGTTGCGTGTATCTTTAAGATGACACGGCGGGATTGATCAGATTGGTAAGACATGTTATTCAGTTTTCCCCTATTTTAAAATTAGTTTTTTTTTACCATGATCACAAACAGTACGTGGTCGAAACGTCGCGATCGATGTGAGATTAATGAAAACGAACCAATCATGGAAACTAATAGACAGCTAGTCCAGTTTCGAGTTCGTCGCCGCCACTAAATAAGAAGCAATGAAGACTGATTTACACATAAACTCCAGTCAGAAGAAGATCTACGTACAACTGTGTCTATAATTGTTTTAAACTCAAATTAAGGCACCATCAGCCGGTATTTGTGAATATTTTACTTTAGGTCGAGGCTCACCCTGACTGAATAAAAGAGTTGTCGGTGCTTCTTTAATTTTCAGTGGCCGCGACGAATTTGAAACTGAACCATTGTCGCTTGTAGACTAATATAATGGGTGTGACTGACCCACTCTAGACGTCCTAAACTCGAACCCATTCCACAGTTTTCGGTCTTGAAGTAAAACCAACATAAGAAACAAACATTCATACTAGAAATACGTATATCGCAGAATGAGATGCATGGGGAAGGATGGCACGTTAAAATATTATGGACGGGAGGGCGGAGAGAAAGAGTTAATTGTGCAACTGGTGACGGCGGGTTTTATTACCGGTGCCGACAAAGTGGCTTAATGATACAAGCAGGGTAAAATACCAAGAATCCAACAAATATTTGGTACAGCATTTTACCCATTTTGTCTGTTGTTGTAGTTGTTACTGTTAGCTATTCACACATTTTACCTGATGTGTCTTGCAGGTTGTGGATCCAGCAGAATTAGAACTCAAGGATATTGATTGAGAAATGATTTTATGTCCCGTTTTTTACTTTCGATTGCACGCACATAATTTATGTCTTGTAGACTTCGGTTAAAATGTGGAATTGTCTAATAGCTTATAAAGAAACGTCCGCGGGCCAGTAGTTTTACGAACTCTTTCTTGTCCTTGAGAGAATTCGCTAAAATCTGATGGCTGATACTGTTTTCATAGCATTACTTCCCAGTTTTCCCGTGCTGATTTTGAATTGCTAACTAACTGAATGACTTAAACTTCAAACTGTTCACGACGCTGTCTTCACCAGAATGCTTAATTACTCGACGCTCGACATAAAATACCAATCCAGAGCGGTTAACCTGCTTTAATTAGTTAAATTTGCTGATGTACAATGAATGATTCTTATTGTAGTTTTATGCAGTTTTGTCCTAATGCTACCTGCCTCTACCTCTTTGAGATGACCTTTTCTTGAAGAGGTGGAGAAAGAATCTAGCCTAGACAAAGAGCTTGCACTGGACCCTCAGACAAGCGTCCTCATGATCAATAAAATAAAATTATTGTCTTAAATCTGTAAAAAGGTACAAGTTAAACCTCATTCACACTAGCAAGTTTTTTTGACAATGTAAATGGGAAATAAAACAGGACCCTGAATTTTTCCTTGACAAGAATAAATGCCATAAAAATACTGAAGAAAATGAAAACGTTGTTAAGGGCAATTGCTAGCAGAGTGGTAGTAATTGTTAGCCCCCATCAAACTCCAGTCGGAGGAACTATCAAGCCACTAGAATTAAGATAAATTTTGCTCCCTGTGATCAAAAACCTCCATCCCTCATGTCCGTGCCACCGATTATTAGTCAACTTTTTAAAATTGTTTGTGATATTATTTTCAAGTAGCACTTTCTAACGATGTCGGACTTCACGTCACAACCACTACCTTGGCATCATCAGTGAACAGCACTGTCTTCTGAACGCTGCGTTAAATGAGAACTGAATAACACTCGTTAACTGCATGTATTAATAACTCCTGTTTTGTCAATATAATTTATAAAGAAACTTAAGTAGCTTTAAATTTCTCTGAGCCGTTTGAAAGTAAAAGTTTCCTAAATCTACTCCATCCCCGCTCCTCCCCCTCCTCCTCCTCCTCCTCCTCTGTGTCTCTGATTATCGCTCATCCTGGGTGTGGCTCATCTTTTTTTGCTTCTGGCACGTCTTGTGGTCCAACAATGAACTTTTGTTTGTACAACATAAACACCCGCTTCCTCATTACAAATGACATGCAGATCAGCAAACCTGAATGAAAACAATTAAACCTGCGTCAGACACAGACACCAGTATTAGTGTGCATTGGTCCCTTAAATCCATTCAGCCTATGAAAGGTAGATTGTACAACCAAGGACTACGCCCCCTTTTTGTTTGTTTGTTTTTTCAAACCCTCTTCTGATACATAGAGGAGGATAAGAGAGACAAGACCAGAGGCGTACCAACACCCTCAATAGGCTGATTTAGCAACAGAACGGGAACGTCAGTTGACGACGGCGCGCGCAAATCAAACAACTGGATTAACCAATGGCAGAGCGGCAAATTAGGCACCGAATGTCGCATTTAGTCCTTTCCGCGTGCTTTCCAGTCGTGAAAAGACGTTCCCGTTCTGTTGGTAAATCAGCCTAATGTCGCTTTCACCCGAACTTAGACTAAAATACAATTAAATACATAAATAATAATGATTTAGAGGTAGTGCGTCCACTTGGTGGTTCATCGTCTACCTGATTCCTGATCGAATTGGAATTTGGAACTGTTGGTATTTGAGAAGGGGGGGTGGGGGGGGGGGGGGGGAAGGAGTACCTAGTGGAGAAAATCTCTCGGAGTAATGGAGAGAACCAACAACAAACTCGACCCACATATGGTGTCGACGCCGGTATTTGAACCCGGACCACATTGGTGGGAGGCGAGTGCTCTCTCACTGAACCACCCTTCCTCCCCTATATCCTAATCGTAGTAAACATGATCGCACCGTTATTTAAGACCCAGATTGGTGGCCCGGCCTTAGTTTGTGAACTGACTCATATTTCCATCTAATTGCGTTGTAACTTGGCAAATGCAATTTCGTCAGTCATCCCTTCGCCCACAAACATTTGAGTCACTAACCTTGAGAGCTGTTGATTATTACAAACGGATATTCCAAATATGGGGTTGGATAGAAAGCCAGGACAAATCCCAAGATCCACGTGACTCCCACAACAGCTGTTAATTTCAGAACAATCAAAGGAAGATTTTTCTGATTTGCTGTCATCTCATTGCCCTATAACCGATCAGCATAATGTCAGATTTTATAAAACGTAAGGACATTGTTGAATACTGTGGCAACAAGCCATTGAGGAATGTCTTAAAATTCAAAGGAAAAATAAATTATTAGAGAGATTAAGATTCACGTTTACGCCAAACGGCAAACGTGAATTTGTACCACGTGACCAAGTTTTCTCCTTATATTTCGTTTACTGTTTATTGTTTCTACACAAAAATAAGTAGTTTAATGCCAGTTTTGTCCACAAGAATCGTTCTGGACTGTTTTTATCTGCCTTTTTTCTATTCTGAGAAATTCTTTGCCTAGCCCCTGTACGGCGTCTTTTCAGGCCCTCTCGGTCGATGCATTTCGGTGACGTATCCGAGACGAACGGCCGGGAGACGCCTAGACAATCTCGGAGTGCGCATGCGTGAGCATTTTTGAAAAGTTCACACGTTCAACTGAAATAATCTATAAATAACTTTGCGTGTGAATATCCTTCGCTTAAAAGATCGGCACTATTGACACTATTACAAAAACAACTAACCAGGTTTCTGTTATTAATGAACAAAAATATTACTTTGAATCGGAAAGAATACTACTGTATAACGTGCAAGTAATTTCTCTTTTAGTTCATTTTCAAATGAACCATTACAATGATACTTCTTTATTGATAAAAAGATTTGAAACAGTAGTTTGTTGACATTCTACCAAATTTAGAGACCAAATTCAAGAGCCTGTCCGATTAGTTTGATAGACTTCCAAATCCAAAAATTAAATTACATAAAATATTTCGAAGTGAAATGATAACGAGAAATTATAGGAGCAAGCGAAAATAGAGGAACGAAAGATAGCTTTTCATATATCCAAGAATAAATATAAACTTATTTCTTTAGCTTACCATCCGATCCTTGATCAAATCATTTTTTTGCGACGCTGTTTTGCTTAGCCTACAAATAGTTTTTGAGATGCAATAAAGTTCAAATTAGTTAAAAGAAAAAGAAAGGCCAAAGGACTTTCAACAATGAAAACGTGCATAGAGTAAAAATGCTCGGTTAACCTCTTTATCCTCTCTACTTCCCATGGCTGCTGGACATCTTTCATCAGCGCGGAAAAGTTATTGACAGCTCGCCCGCTTCCAAAAGCTCCGCCCCAAGTGAGACAAAATGTCTCACTTCTCCGAGTTTGTCTAGGCCTCAAAACCTTTCTCGGACCACGTGACCCGAAACGCATGGGCCGCGCATAATAATGAGGCCTAGGGACTAGGCAAAGAAATTCTCAACTGACGTTTGCCGTTTGCCGTATGCCGTAAACGTAAATCTTAATCTCCCTATTGCTGTTGGAAGGAACTTCGACTCAGCTCCTGCGGACTTTGCTGCAGAAAGCTCCTTTGGTCAGTAACATCAATTATACAACGGTCTCAGGTTGCGAGCTTCATTTAGTAATTAGGAACATATATTTAATAACTGCACCTGTACGGTACAGTACAGTTTAATCCTCCAATCAGTAATCATGTTACCACGGACTTGCATTGGCGGTCAAACAATGCAGCGAAGCCACTCTAATCTTGCGTAGACCTCTTTGCTTGCTCAATAGAGACATTAATTAGTTTAGCTATATTTATCCAAGGGTCCCGTTGGTATTGACGCTTCGACTTCGCAAACAGTGTCTTCTTTGCCAGCGTAGTGTTTGGACAACGGAAAACATGACCAATATAATTTAAATATTGGCTTTTGATCACATTCATGTACCAACAACTAAATGAATTGTTGAGCAATTGCACTGAACTGAGAAAAGACAAAAACGTTTCAATGCAAATTGTGTTAGGCTCTGAGAATTAAGAGATTCCTATAATCAAGCGGGGTGGATGTTTGTAGGTACCCCTCAGGGCATTGAGATGTTAGGGAACCGCTGCTCTATTGGTGAGTCTCACTTCCATGCAAATGCCCTTCAATTTTCATAAGAGTTTTTTCAGTTTCGTCCAATCATTAAACGGCTGTGGCATCTCGACATTAAAGGTTCATCAATGGATGTTACTTAATATGAACTTGTAAATTGGTTACCTGTCCTCCCTGTTTCAAAGCAATGGCAGTGCGGATCAGAGCAACGATGTTGAAAAGAATTGAGGCCGAAACGGGAATCGTAATTGCGTAGGTTCGAGCAGGAAGAGACAGTTGACAGCCATCTTCGTTTCCTGCAGGATTAAAAATTACTTTCTTAATGTTGATTTTCCTCAACTATTACCAATCGTCTAGGTGATGCAGCTTCCTTGTACAGGTTAAATGACGTCGTCACCTTTATTATGACGTTAATTAAAGTCATTAAAATAAATCAACAGCTTCTGAAGAACAAAGTGACCTTTCCAAATGGACCGTCAGTCGCATAACGCAAGGCACTTTCCCCTTTATGGTTGCATTGGCACGCCAGACCCTATCAGTTGTTTGTGTATTTGGTGCTTGTAACACCTGGTTCGTTAGTTTTGAAAGTGATGGGCAAACGACACAGCGCACGCTGCACCCAAATGAGAGTTTATAAAACTGCCTAGTGCATGGTACAAAACTGATTGGATAGTTGGAAAGTTGTGCTCCACAGAACAGGAACCTGACCAAAACCCAAACGAATTATTCAAAACCATCATATCCTCTTGCAACTGCCTTTAATGATAAACTTTTAGCCTTCTTGCTTGTACAAATATTTCGCAAGCATTGACCACTTTCTCATTGCCCATAATAAACCGATGTTTTCCCCCAATAGTTTGTATAAGTAATGTTTCAAATTCCCCGTGGGCATTAAAGTCGTCCCAACAGAGGCTAAAAAATGAGTTTGTGCATTTTTCGGATTTATTCGCCATCTCGTGGAGATTTCAATGAAGTCATGAACGGCCAAATTAGATTGGTTGAGCGAGATGACAAAAAGTTATTTTCACCGTATGTAGCATTCCCAGTAGTTGTTAGCTGCAGAAGCACACATACTGTAACGATAATGACTGGCATCACCCAACAGAATATGCTGTAACGGATGTATGCCCTCCTCTTTCCAGCTATCACCAAAGGGTTTCTGTTGTCCAAAGCTTTATGAAATAAAATTAGGAAGGAAAACTTAAGTAACATGGATTTCATGCTCCCTAGTAAGACGTGCATTTCCTCACACACTCATTTGCACCGTTACTGAGGTTCTGTACTACCAATTTCAGTACTAAAATTAAACACACACTACCAACTCCGCAGTATGGCCAGTACCTTACTTATACGCACCCGGACAGTGACAGCCACGGACAGCGGCTTCGTCCTCACTAGGACTCACCAGGAGTGACATGGCTGTGCGCATGTGTAAGGTACTGGTCATATCGCAGAGTTGGTAGTGTGTAGTCCTGAGTACTGAATTATTGGAATTGCCCTGAAATGATCCCGGCCCCAAAATGATCCCAAGACCTGGGATGATCCCCAAATCAACCCTAAAAAGATCCTGCCCTCGAGACGCATGATACCCACTTTTTTTCCCGCTCCGACCATAAACTCATCCACAAGTGATTCTTGCAAGGACAACTGTAACCGGGAATTTTGCAAGGGAAGAAATATACGAAATTCGTAAATTTTCATTTCTATTATCTGACATCTTCACTTAACGATTTTCAAGACTTTAAAAGATGTTAATTATACTCGTGAATCACAATGTACCGTATTGAATAACGATTGGTTTTGGCTCATTTCCCTTTAAAAAATTCAGTTTTTGGTCTAAAAAAGAGCCCCAGTCGGTATTAAATTGATTTAATTAAACATGTACACATTAAGTCGTACTCACTCAAGTTTGAAAACGTTTGCTGAGCGTTGTGGGCGATAACGCTCATCCACAGAAATACTACCAAGATAAAGTAATGCAACAGGGAACCCATCACAGCACAAGCTGTAGAAGAGACAACATCTGGGTCTGCAGCAAAGTAAACGGATTTCATGGCTATCATTGCCACAGAAAGATGCATCACCATTTTACTGGGATAGGTCCGCAGCTCTACAAACATGAAAAACGTCAGTAACAAAAACAGAAGAGAGATAAATGACAGCGAAAAACCCACATAAGTGATGATACGAAGCGCGAATCCTTCATCTTGAGGCTTATTGTTGTTTGCTTGTTTTTTGTTGTCCTTGATGTGTATTGTTGTTTTTGGAGGTTTAGTGAACATGTAGAGACGTGAAATATTGAAGCAAAGGACTAAAGACCTGTTTGCCAAAATGAAGCTGTCGTTGTCGTAAATCTTTTTGTGAGAAAAAACAAAAACAGAATTGTTATTCAAAACAGTGAACTCGGCTAGTCGAAACCGAGGACCATAACACTGTTTGTGTTTTGTTGTTTTTGTTAAGTTGGCATTGTACTGGACTGGAAGACATCTTCGTTTAAAAGGATCATAAAATTCTCCTATCTGACAACTGTAGTTAACGAAGAAAACATTGTTTCCCTTTTTCCATACAGCCTCTGGTTTTGCGTTAGTGGAAAACACGAACAACGCCGACTTCAGTGTCGGAGGAAAACGCCCATGGAGATTAATTCCGCAGTTTAATGTCCCATCAGATAAATTGAACTTTTCTAGAATTGCACAGTGTGCATTTTTAAAGAGTTTTGGCGGTTGTTTTGGCCTATGTATGGAAATACTATTGGCGTATAAATTGCAAAGGTGTCTCTCCTCGGTTTCAGGTCTTCTGAAGGTTTCTGTTGGCGTTGCGATACATTTTTTTACATCTCCGACTGGCCTGGCTTCCCAGATTGTTGAATCAGGTTTGAACTCTTGCAAAGATGGTAAACTGCTTTGTTTATTTACGATAAAGAGACTCCAAAAGAAAATGTCGTAAGTCTTGTTATGACACATGGCGCAGTAGATGTTGGCATACGTCACATTCGTCATTATGTCTACCACTGGCAAAGCGAAAAGAAGATCAGACGAATAATTAGTAGACATACACGCCTGCGCAGTTTCAGTACCATTCCAGGAAAACGGACAACTAGCGATCATAACGAAACCACGTACTTCGTTCTTTTCATTTGATGGCAGTCTTCGACAAGATAAAAACATCGATGGATTTCTATCACTTGTTTGACCAGGAATAAACCTGAAAGAAATAAGACATCACTAATACGAAACAGCGGTCAGCAATAAAACATACAGCAGGAATTATAGTAGGTGGAGGGAGAGGATTAATTAATTAAAAATTAAACAGACCATTAGCTAGGTAACAATTCAAACATATTCTACTTTAAGTGCCAAGAGGCTTTTCATGTGCGGTAAATATTGAATTTACTAACGTACAAGCATTTTTTCGAAAACCCGACACTTGACGATTTGTTGACTCCCAAATGAGGTACAGAATCGAATTCCATACAACCCACAATGGCTCGCTGAACTCCTAGAATATAACGTTTCTCCACTATATATCAGGGGCGGATCTAGGGGGAGGGTGCAGGGGGTGCGCCCCCCCCCCCCCCCCGCCCTCGAGATGACCTGGTATTCTGCAAAAAAAAACTATGTGGTTTATTGGTGTTGAAGTAGAGCAAGAGACGAGTGCAACCCCTCCTAAAAAAAATCCTGGATCCGCCCCTGTATATGTTTCGTCGTAAACTAACCATCCAATACACAGGCCAATTTGGATGTGCCACCGTTAGATTGATCAAAGGTTTATATTTTAGTTACTAAGCTAGTAAATCGAGGCGACTAGATTACAATAAGTAATTTTAAAGAAAAAATGCTCTGCAATAAAATTATCTGTAATTCGGTTTGTTTGTAAGTTATTAAGGATATTGGATTTGCGGAAAAAGACAGAAACTTACCACTCGTCAAAATCCACGCAACAATCACCGAGCGTTTTACAAAGTGAATCACAATAGCAGTATCCCCATAGTCTATCCTCTCTTTCTTTACGGAGAGTAATGTTTACGTGACAAGACGCGCGCCAGTGGTTGCAAACCTTCTTAACTTTCGATTGACCTTGCACCATGGCTTGAAACTTTGAACAGAGAAAGCTCTGATTTGACTTGAATGGTTGACAAGGCCCTGTACGGGGCAAAAATAAGGTATATTTGAAAATAATTTATAATAAAAATGAACGAACCAAAATATTGTAAGCATGAACGTCTCTGTTTCTTTTTTTAGTTTTTAATAGCCTGTGTACAGACACCTTCTCACCGCAGGTATTCAAACCTGAGTGTTGGTCCGGCCGGGATTTGTCCAAATGAGCTAATAGGGCGGCAGTTTCTTCGTCAACACGAGTGCGCTTTGGTTAAGCTACCGTAACGATGCAAAGTAGATTTTCTTATCCGATGTGAAACCGGCGCTTATCGAAATGTGCTAATCAGGCGGCGGTTACTTCATGAAGAAGGACTCACGTTGGTTAAGCTACAGTAATGATGCAATCTAGATTTTCTTACCCGATGTGATAAAGTTTCCCCGTGAAATGAAAGGAATCATGAAGGCAAGAGTGGCAGTGCAAAACAGGGATAACATCCCCATGATAAACAGAAGACGATGATATCGCTCTCAAGAAACCTTCAGCGGATTTTTGATTATGCTGTTAAGAAGAGAGCCTGGGTTAAAAAAAAATTGAATGTAAAGGCGAATGGTTAGGGAAAGAGCTGAGCTGTGACTACTGACACGAAAAGCAGCATTTTTTGCGTAAAAGTATCAATTTTGATGATTGGTTTGATGTCTTATACATTACTTATTCAACTATTGTCTGGACAACTGTGATTTGAACTTCGAAACGTCCAAACAAATTCCGCTTGCGATATTCAAGTTGATTTTAATTTACAATTGCCTTAGTTATAAGACATAACATTTATTTTTTTTATTTATTTCTCTCTTCAAAAGGAAAGTATTCATCTTCATCAAATAATTATACGATTTCTTATTTTCAAAAAATTGAAATCCATTCCATCTGTTAATAATCTGCCTTTGGGTTTTTGTTGTTTAGCTTTATTTTTTTGTTTGATGTTTGATTTTTTAAAATTAATGCTGCTTACCTTTCGTTTCTTTGTACCAACCAGAGTTCTTCATTCCAACTTTTACTGCCCTCCAATGAGGAAAAAATGTCCCCTAACAAGGTTCGAACAAGGTTTAGTTTTGCTGTATATTATTAAATCTTTTATACCAGGATCTGCTAATTTTAGGTTCATTTCCCGACTACTTCTTTCTCTGTTAAAAATGTGTTGATTCCTTTGAGGGTAGTTTTTCTTCTTAATTTAATTTTAATTTCAAAGGAAGACGTCTTTTCTTTCTTTTGAATACAAATTGTTGAACAATAAATTAAAATTCACCTGACCAAAGGAAGTGTTTTAGCCAAGAGATGAAGTCTTTTCTAATTTTTCCTTTTTAGTTTAAAATTTAAGGGGTATTTTAAAGAGTGTAATTCAGCGTTTCACAAAGTTTCACTTAAATATACTACTTCGCACTAGACACATGGGTTTTCTGCACATACAAATGAAGTGTAGCAGCAGTAACAAAGACAATAGTAAAGGGCAGTGATCAATAAGCGCCGCCATAAATGATAGTATCAACGGCTAAAAGAAATGCCACGAATAAAGGAGTCTAAAACTAGGTCTTATTATATTTTTTAAAGGGGGCTAACATTACTGCCAGTACAGAGAAAAGTAGCATGACTGAGAGAACCTGTGCCAGCATCTATGTGCAGCTGCTACCCATGGCACTTGGCCTTTGTAGCATGAGCACAATCAATTCAAGATCAATAGGGAAATTTCGTCAGGAAACTCTTTTTTCTGACCACAACTGCAAAAGAAGACGTCGTTTATACCTTTGTTGGCTGTTGCACAAAAGAAATCTTTTGTTTTAATAGGTTTGTATGTTTTTCCTGTAAGCTATAAACATATGCTGAGCTAAGATATTTCAAGTCAAAACAGGAATAATGAATGCGTTCATTGAGCAATGAGCAACCTTGAAAACTGGTAGTCAGTGTAAACGACAAATGCGATGGATAGTCCGCTATTTTCAGCCAATTCAATAAACATTAATAGAAAAAAGACTGAAGCCTAAAGACAAAAACAAATTTAGACTAAGCATTTGTTACCAAAATTTTGTCCGTTAAAGATCATTATTTGCGTAAATGTATAGCACTCAACTACAGAACTGAAAAGGCTTATGAAATGTAATCTGTCTTCTCCCCTAATGTTTTCCCTGGGATGAGTTAAAGCTATGGTCGAGGAACTTATCGTAAAAGTAAATCCTTTATTAAGCACCCCCGGGGGTTATTTATTTCGAACACATTTTAGGGGGGGGGAGCTTAATAGAGACGGGGCTTTTTGTGAGAGGGGGGCTACTATTTAATTTAGCAATGACAAAAGTATCAGTTCTCTATAAAGAACCAGAATGCAAAGTGGGAATGGTCATAAAGTTGGAGGTCATGTAGTCGAGGATCAAAAACAAATTTGAATTTCCAGCTGGTGAATTAACCATCTTGGATCAGTGCAAACGAAGTTTTACAGTGGTAATTGATTAATACAGTCTATTATTTTATTTGTGAACAATAATAAGGGGGATCGAGTGGAGGAGGCTTAAAATAGAGGGAGGGGGGCTTATTAACTTTCTTCCCGGCCTGAAAGGGGGGGGGCCTTATTAGAGAGGGGCGACTTATTTGAGAGGGCGGGGTGGCTTTATAGAGGGTTAATGGTATATGAGCAAAGAGGTTTCTTGCCGTAACCATCCAGATATCGGTAGCCAATATCTGAGACGGCCCAAATCATGCAATTCAGAAACAAACCACGACCAGCCACTGATTTACCCTTTTGTTACATTCATTTGAAATTTTTAAATCAGTGATGATCCTTGCAATCCGATTGGCTCTCAACAGTGTGATATATTCACGATTAACACTATTTATCGCTCTAAATCAAGTGTTTTAATTCGCATCATTTTTTGCTCTTAGGGCCTGTTTACATGGAGGTGAGGTAAACCGCGGCGGGTCACCCCACCTATTATGTAAATGTGATCAAATTAAAATGAGAGATCATATTGACAGGTGGGTTACCCAACATATGCGGGTTACCTCACTTTCCTGGGGTACCCCACCTCCTTGTAAACAGGCCTTAAATGGCATCACTTCGGTTTTGCATACAAAATAATATGTAAAATAATCAATAAAATATTGGTGCTGACTGAATTTACGATTTCAAAATGGCTGTAATAAAGTGTTAATTGGGCTTCGTAACACCCGAAGTTTTTGTTTGTAATCATACTTGTTTGTAATCGAACTTGCGCTGCGCGCTCGTCTAATTTTTAAATCGCGCGGCCACGTAATATTTCGACCAAATTGCACTCCACTCAATTTAATTAAAATTATATAACTCGTCATAAATACAGCTGTATTTCCCCTGATACGTTTTTGGCAGATTTCGCCGGTTTCCCATCGATCCGGAAAAACAAAAAGAAAAATAACAAAAATAAAAATAAAAAACATTTCGAAAAAAAAAAAACGGACACCGTGAAAATTTACTCTATTTGTACAGTAGAACCCCAGTAACTCGAACTCTGAAGGGAAACGATAAACATTTCAAGTAGTTAGCGAGGAATTCGAGTTATCCGAGTTCGAGTTATCGAGGTTAGCTCTGTAGTTCATTACTCTTTAAGAAAATGGTACTTCCGGTCGAAGAACACAACACCGCATCTGCTTAACAGTTTTTTCCCAGCGCTTAATTGGAAAAACCTAATTCGCGGGCGAATATTATTTCCTCTGCAAATCTCCTACGAAAATTTCGTTCGCTTTCGGGGCAAAGCACAGATAAGTTACTGACGACTACGTCTAATCTCTTGAGCAAAATGGTGCTAATTTGGTGATCAGGGGAGCGTCACTTCATAACAAGTGTACCAAAAAAATGACGGAAAAAGTTTACTGACAGAATTTTACTCATAGACCAATATTGAGTTTTATTTCATTTTAATGGCAGGGTAACGGCCTGTTGTTGGCATCCCTTCCTGTGTATAATTGCCGCCAGCGAGATGTGAAGCGATGAATTTTATTTCTATATTCGACAGTGACATTCTTCTCGAAAGCGCTCCTTACAGCTGCAAACAAAAATAGTGAAAACAATAAATGAGATACATTAATGCTCTATCAAGCCTCACCCCGCCCCGCTCCTCCCCTGCCAGCTCTACTATCACAATTAAATAGTTACAAAAGATGCATGTAATTAATGATATTAACTCCCAAAAATGAGTACCATTTCCAATGCACTAATCTTGTATAGTATCCGCACTAAAATCTCCATCTAATTATAGACAGTCATCCCGTCCTCATGCAAAATAATAAAGAAAAGAATTTAAAAGTGTCATATTCTCCCATGTGCTTCTCCCTTCTTCTTTGCTACTAGCACTGCGTTTTGGTAAATAAAATAATCCCCTTCCTCCCTAAAGAATGGCCGTCTCTATATGTTTCCACAAGAGATGAAGTGGGTCTTTCCTAAATTATACTGTATTAAACAACAAATGCAAATTTTAAAAAAAGTAAAATTGAAATAAAAGAAAAAAGTTCCTCTATTAAAACAATGCTAACGTACAGTTTGCGCGGAGTACACTGTATACAGTGTACACTGTGTACACTGTATACAGTGTACACTGTGTACACTGTACACAGTGTGCTGCGCGCAAACTGTACGTTAGCATTGTTTGAAAAGAAGAACTTCTTTTTTATTTCAATTTTAATTTTTTGTTAAATTTTCATTTGTTGTTTAATATAGTACAATAGTCCAGAAGACGGTGAAAGGTTTCTACCCTGAGAGCAGAGGTTTCTCTCTTGCATGGCTTTTAGCGTTTACGAAGTCGTTCGCGTTGCTTGTCAGTCGCTTAGTTGCAGTGTTTTATTTCTCCCGAGGAGGAAAAAATAACGTTACTTCGCGACTGAAAAGCGACGCGAACGACCATGCAAGAGAGGAACCTCTGCTCGCAGGGTAGAAACCTTTCACAACTGATCTTTCAAGTCGTGAACCTGGATTTTATCACTAAAATTTATGTATTACCGATGTTATTTAGTACCTTATCGATAAATAACAGCATACGAAGCAAGGTCTTCTGAGTAGAGAGTAGTGCCTTTTGAATAATGCCGGGGGACCTAATAAAAATTATAGAAAAATGCATTAACAGGTCACTTCGACTCTGAAAATAGTCGTGTCTAACCCTCACAAGTTTTGGAAACGTCAGTCACTGTCGACAATAGTCCTGTCATGGCAGGACTACACTCATTCACTCATTCAAGCGATCCGTATTCTATCTCACTTGTAATAATTTTTGTGTCAAATAGAAAGTATTTGGCTGTTGGATAATAACTTGTCTCTGTTTCTCATAAAATGTAGTTTTCAAACATAATTCTACTAATATTGGCTCAGTAGAAAATAGGACGTTGATACAACTGATACAACAAATAAAGCCGGAATGTGACCATTTATTCATAGAATTCCTACTCGTTTTAAGAATTTTATGACATTGTCACTGCTTTGTTTTCCAACCAGCATTGAGCATTTTAAATTACCTAAACGGAAAAAAACAGCAACAACTAAAAACTAGATTTTGGTTGAATTTCTTATATTTTGTTATCTTTAATAGACCTTGTGACGGTTTTCGACGCCATCTAATTGAAGAGCAGGCAAATGTGTGAGAAATTACAGTGTTTGTATGAGAATCTAATGTCGAATAATTTCCGTAAAATGGCTGTTCTGAAAAAATGAATCGTAGACTAAAGCTACAAAGCATAGGATTGTTATAAAAATCTTTTGGGAGCGTACCTGTGCTTAAATTTCTCCAGAGGCTTGCTTTACATTTTCCTTATATTTATCTGTAATCTTTCCCGGGACTTACAAACAAATGTATAGGAAGTGGTTCAAGGTCTTCTAACGCATGTAACGCCCCCATTTTTTTTTTCAGTAAAATCCTTAGGAGTGAAGCTTCAGTTTACAATTAATATTTTTTTAGGAACAGCCGTTCTACGGAATTTATTCGACGTGAGATTGTCATACAAACACTGTAATTTCTCACTCGTTTACTCATCAATATGGCGTCGAAGACCCTGATCGCGACAAGGTCTATAATACATGCCTACAAATTTCAATGACTTCCTCATCACCGTAGGAGAGATGGACATGACCACATTATTATAATCGTTTTTTCAGTGTCACTACACTGTTTACAAGGCCAGTAACTAAGTTATAAATCGGCATTTAATCAAATTATTTAGTATTTCTACCAACAATTCCTTATACTTTTGAGAAATAAGTATGCAGGGACATAAATATCAAGGCATCTTACCCGGAGGTGTCTCACCATTCACAGAGAAACCAAGAAGCATCACGAAAAATAACAGACAAACTAGTTTCATGGTACTTGAGTTTTTACTTGGGCTATCAGCGGATAAGTGGTTTAGTACACTCTGATAATTATAAGCCTTCTGCTTTAGCAACACGACAAAGTTAATATAATCTCTTTGATTGATTTAGCACACAGCCGTGAAAGTCGGTGAACATAATTGTTTCACAGCTTTCTGTGTCATTAAGGTATGCCGTCTTTGGAGTTGAAAAAGATCAATTTCCGTTCGACTATAAATCTCATGAAATTTTATGGTACAATGCACAATGTCGGCAAACTGAACAAGAGATTCTAATTCTAATTCTAACCCTAATTCTAATGTATAATCTGCTTAGGGTATATCCCATCACGACAGATGTGCAGATGTGCATGTGCTTATATTAAAAATACAATTATAGAGCCAGTATTAAGTTAAAAAAAAAAAGAAAGAAATCGCGTCAGCGTTTTTAAAAAGATAGCACATGACGGCCTTTTTGAAAGCCTCTACTGACTGCTTTTCAATGACACTGTTTGAAGTTCCAGTCTTTGATTGTACGTGCAATAAAACTGTGTTGGTATGTGTTTGTTGTAGCACCAACTTGTCTGTGAATGAATTTTGATCTTAGGGTGGAATTTCCTAGTGCTCTGTCGCCTTTTGTATATAGGGTGGAAATTGTATAGCTGATAGACCAGAAACTACTTTAAACATCATTGTGAGCCGTGCCACTTTCCCTCTTTTCTCGAGTGTTGCCCATTTCAAATCATTCAGCAATTTCGTTGCAGTTCCAGGAGCGGTGCTATATTCATTTTTAACAAAACGTGCCGCTCGTCTCTGCACACTCTCAACGTCCTTTATCTGTTTTTGAATATGCGGGACCCATGTACAACATCTAATATACTAAAGCTGTGGTCTTACTAAAGCAAGATAGGCTTGATATTCAATTTCTCCAAACGTTTTTAAGAAAAAGCTTTAAATATTACCACTTGTGTGTTCTGATTTCCTAGTTTAAGCATAAACGATTCTTATTCTGATTTAAATTAGACGTTTTATTGTTTCATTGGCTCCTGTTAACTTGAAAAGCATCGACAATGTGACTGCGCTGAAAGACTTCGAAGCCACCTTTGTCTTCACAAGTTGTAACACTGCTATCAGTCTCAACCATTTATGATAAAAATTCTAGAAGCAAATTGTGTGAAACACAATTTAAATGTTGAGTTTAGATTTCAGCCTTTGGTGTTGTAGTGAACATTTGTTTGACGTAAAATGCAGATGGCTTATACTGTTTTATTACAACCAAAAATATCTGTAACCATCATTTCTTTGAATATAATCTCGGCGGCAATTGTCCGTTTCCCACATCGGTCCTGTTAGAGTTAAATCTTTTTCTTATGCAAAAACTTTCTTTTGTTTTAATAAATTTGCATAGCTAGCTGACCGCTTGAGTGAAAACGTTCTATTATTGAATTAGCCCCACGATTCGTTCTACTTTATTTACTAGATGCTGCCATATTTTTGAGACAAATTCTTAAAAAAGGTGTTGCTTTGTTCAGCAAATCGGTGCTTTTTCTGTGAGTCAACTTAAGGCTTAATAAAAAATTTTACTTGAGGAAACCAAAAATTCTGTTAATTAAAGAAAGCAGCGCTCCGGAAAATTAACAAATAATATAAACGAAGGACTGGCTGGAAAATTTGTACTAGATTTTACAGGTGTTAATTTAACAATTCACCATGCATTCTGCTGTCAACTAGAAGTTGAATTTTAGCGGTTTAGTGCTAAAACAGGAGTGAAGCAGTCTTTCAAAGAATCCACTTAGCTTTTGAACACGCGCCTAACAACTTTCGTCACAGCTCATTCTTCTGACTGAGTGGTACGGAAGTGCGTAAAATTTCGGAGGCGTTCCAAGAAAGATTGTTCGTTGTAATCAGAGGCACCAAATTAAACGACTGTTTTCTGTAAAATATCTGTTCGGAGAGGCAAATATTGCCTAAAACCTCTGTATTACTTGAGGATGGTTAAAAATTTTTAGATGAACGTTATATTCATGTACAGTACGAAGCTCAATCCAATAAATTCTCTACGATTTTCTGAAGTTTAATTTTTCACATTTCACTCTCCAAGTTAAGTTCACGTTTTTTTGTACATTTCTTTGCCGTCACTACACGACTACCACGTGAAAATGCTTAATTTCACGTCTTACAATACCTGTTGTAAGCTCAAGCCGGTGAAAGACGTAAACAAGCAATGACAACATTTTTTTTCTCTTTATGAATTTGGATGTGGTCGATAGAAGTTCAGCTCCAGAAGAGTTCACTTACATTTGACAAAGTAAGCGAGTTGGAATAATCACGATAGAGAATGAAAAAAAGTGAATTCACTTTTTATGCGACGTTTTCGTTGCTGTGAGCGTGAATACCCGTTGTAAGTTCAAGCTTGTATTTTTGGAAAAGTAGCCTGCGTAGCATGGCGGTTTTGGTTGGGCGCGCAAAGTAAGTAAAGGCGGGCGAGGGCGGAGAAACCGCAAGGAGATTGCTCCCGACAAAACCGCCACGCTACGCAGGCTATTGGAAAAGCGTCGATAGTTTTCGGGTAAACAGTATTTGAAATGGGGAGTTTATATCAAACTGAAAGTTTCGTGACTGCGTGCATTTCTTTGGTGCGGAGCCAGACAAACCGTGCTGGAGTCAATAGCCGTCGTGTACGAAATCACGAAAAAAAATCAGGAGTTGCTGTTCGCCGATTGGGCACAATATTACAAAGCATTTTTTGTGTCCAGTCAAGAGCCAGCATTCGCTTGGCCGTCTGGAAATGGTCCGGTGAGAATTTCGTGCTTCAAACCTTTCGTCGCGCCTTTTCTCCCAACCCGGCTGACTGCCCCTGGGTCTCCGAGGATGAGTTCCGCTAGGATGACCGAGCAGACACTATTTTTTTAGCGCCGCTTAGAATGCATTTCTAGAGGTCTAAAAGTACTCAGGATAGCCTGAAAAGTGCTTGCAATGTATGTAGGACGAAACCGTCGTTGGGTGTTTCTGTGTAATTGCATCAGGCAACGAGCCATGCAACACGGCAAAAGGCCCAAACAACAAATAAACTTGTGACGAATGTTGCCAGACAAACTGCCAGGAATTGTGTGACACAGCCTTTAATATATCCTGCTGTGAAATCTCCAAACGATTACGCATATTAAGAAACTTCACATCATCTAAAGTTGTGTTTACACTGACTGGATACCTTTTCGTGCCGACACGAAAAGGTATCCAGTATAGTGTAGCCTACGAGTACCCGCACCCTCCTCTCTCTCTCTCTCCTTTTTTGCTTTGTCAGGGGGAGGGTAAAGGGGGTGCGGCTACACGTAGGCTAGGTATAGTGTGAACAGAAACGGCACAGAACTGGAACAAGTCGTTCACACACATAAAACAATAGGGCCATTTATACGAGGAAAAATAAGACGCGTCTTACATAAGACGCGTCTTAAATAAGACGCGAACTTTCTGTATAAACGGTACATTTCGTCTAAAATAAGACGCGGCTTGGCTAAGACGCGTCTTTAGATAAGACATGCTCGTATAAATGGTACAGTTCGCGTCTTATGTAAGACGCGTCTTATTTTTCCTCGTATAAATGGCCCTATTGTGCCAGAGCGGTTGGCTGAGAGGGTTTTTTGTCCTCACTCCTGAAAATGTACTGCCTTCTCAGTGGATTCGAGTACTCGCTCTTATTTATTCACTTCCGCTACGGTCCGAATACCTGTTCACACTGTACCAAAGTGTGGCAGAGAACCTATGCCATATATGACGCCCCACTTTCGAGAACAGCGCGGTGCAGCATCGCTCGGCCGTTACAGAAATCGCGCCGAAATCACCGTTCCTATGTGTGAACAGAAGCGCTATCCGGAGTAGTTTTCGTGCCGAAGAAAGAGCTATCTTTTATAGTATGAACGTAGCCTAATTATATAAGACTTCCGCTTAACAGTGCCTGTTGTGCATGACCGGCTTTCCAAGAAGGACACTTAATTCCAAGAATCACGTGGTGAAATAATTCAGAGGGGGTTTCCCAGTGAAAGGGAATTTTCCCTTGTTTTGCTTGTTGTGATTGGTTAATATTGTGAGTTTCGATGCAAATATCATCTCGCACCACTGAAACGTTCATATTCTTTGTCGTTCCAAAGTTACACAGAGGAAGTTTACCATTATTTCCTCTAGACACTGCAAAAAATATGGAAGAAAGCATTTTCTTTGATGAAGTTTTCTCTGGGGAGGTGGACATCATCGATTCACCATGGTCAGTGGATAATTCACTGTTTGAGGATGTGTTAACGTGTGATTTGAACAACGGCATTACTGACCTGTTTAATGGCGAAGAAAAGGATGAGGATTTTGAAGATGACGTTGCACCGGTGGCAGAAGCTCAAAATAGTATAACACAGATAAGTGATGAAGAAATTAAGAATCTTGGAGTTCGGGAACTAAACAAACTGCTTCGGGACATGCAACCAGAGGAAGCTGCAATTATACGGCGAAGACGCCGTAACCTTAAAAACCGAGATTATGCTTTGATCTGCCGCCAGCGGCGACTACAGTTACACGAGGATCTCATCAACGAGAACAAGCTCTTGAAAAGGCAGCTGGAGGATGACAGAGAGAAGCTTCGAAAAGTTGTACTGGAGAGAAATACATACAAACGCAAATTACTTCAATTGCAGTCTGTTTGCAGAAAGCAATTTGTGCTTGGTCTGGTATCTCCCATGTAATGTCTTTCAGTTGTGCACATCACTGTCCTCCGAAAACGGTTAGCAAAAGATTTTAAAATGTTGATATCCTACCCTGTTGAAAACACGGTAAGAAAATAGACACTCTTGAGAGACAACACTTTGAAGATTACAGTCAAGCTGACCTCCTCGAAGTGATGGTCATAAATTTGCCACGTGACCAAAAGAGTACTTACCTAAATATACAGTTATACAACACTAGTAAGACTCAGTGAAGGGGAGAAATGCAATACATAGCTGAACTGTGTAAAGTGCATATGTAATGTTTTTGCAAGATGGAGGTCTATTCCTCGTGCTCACTTGTAAGACATTTTCATATACTTCTGTAATTTAGAGAGATTAAAAATAGAATGGACTGGAGAACCTTTTTTTTTCCTACGAGCATTCCCTATACGATCATTTATAAAACTCATTCACCAGATATAAAAACTACGCAAGTAAAAACACGAAATTCCACCTCTAGTACGGTTCAGTTACAGAGACAGTTTGAGACAGTTTCCGTCATTAAATATACCGACCTCGCTGGGTTAAACTTTAAAAAAAAAACATTAATGTTACAATGTATTTGTAATTGTTCTATATTCCACTAGCTTTAACTTCTCAAAAGGCTAGACGTATAAGAATGTATTAAATGAGGAGGATACCTGTAGCTTGCAGCGCCTCTACCCTTCTCTCTCTATTAATCGACGACACAACTTTTGTTTCATTTGCACTTTAAGTAAAAAAATCTTACAATTAGAACTTACGTACGATTTTAAAATGGGTTTTGTTTTTGTAACAATTAATTAATCATTAAATTTATGAATTAACGTATTAACGAAAAAAGAGAAAAAGTATGTTTCTAGAGCAACGCCATAGCACATTTCCAGTAAAAAAATCATAAATTTTAGCTTTAATTCGTACACACGTTTGAGAAACGAGTTTTCATTTTGTTATTATTGACTTTTGATACAAGTTTTTACTAAATTTACATCAGAAACCAGAACCTTTTTCCCCAGGCTAAAAAGAAAAGACCGATATTAAGTGTCACAGTTCACTGAACGTCAGCCAGTGTGAAATACGATCTAGCATTGTTGCTTCATTTTCATTGGACGGTTTAGAAATGGGGGGGTTCCCCTTCTAACTGATTATTCAAAACAAAACTTTGAATTCACTCCAAGGAGGTCTAGTCATGGAGTCTGGAAATGATATATTTGCTTTAAAGGAATCTTCGCCTACTTCTCTCATAAAAGCTAATGGTTCGCACCATCCCAACACTTTCCTCGCCGCACCAATTAGCGAGAAAAACGACAGGGGTTCAGGGACTACAAGTGAATTTGATCAGCATCAACAAAATACGCCATCAAGGTTTACTCCCGGAAGTAAGACAAAGCGAAAGTCAGGTTCCAAACGAAATCAGAACAAGACTAACAAAGTATTTGATCCAGTACCTACACTAAGCGACGGGAAGCTAGAAAAAATGACCATTAAAGAGCTCAACAAATATATTCAAGGGATTCCAAAGCAACAAGCGCAAAAGATTAAGAAAAGGAGACGAATTCTTAAGAATCGCAAATACGCGTTAAAGTGCCGACTGAAAACTGTTCAGAAGAGAACTAAAATGGCAGAAGAAAATAAGTCCCTGGAGAAAAGGATTTCTGTTGCCAAGGAAGAGTTGAAAACAGTTACAAAGCAAAGAGATTACTACAAATCAAAATATCTACAGCTTCATGCGTCTCTTGAATCAGAATTCTCTTAAATATTGCAAAGCAGCCGGCAAGACCAGCTGACTGGTCAGTTTCTATGCCCTCCTCAGTTCTGTGTCGTATTGTTTTTAGTAACTATCTGTTTTATTTCATTTGTACCCAAAATCTAAGAAGTAAGAGCTTGTTACTTGCCAAACGTTTCTCGAAGTCCAGTGATTGTGACGGAGTCCAGTATTGAGTTTGTTGTTGTTTACGCCGTGAGAATTAATTCTGCGTCTTGTTTTTAGCAACACTGAATGTGGTGCGAAGCAGAATTGAAACCATGGCCTCAATGGACATCAGAATACTCAGAGTCTGTCTCAACATCGTGAGCTTTTTAAACTCAACCAGGATCCTTCGTGCCGGAGGAACAATTTATTCCCAGTTAAAGCAAACTGAATTTTAAAATCCAAGACTAGGCGCAAAACACATCAAAAGAGAACTTACAGAAACCAGAGATTTCTTCTACATAAAAAATACGTGGCACTTTATTGTTGAATCGTATAGAGTCTTTATGTAAATCAATTTGTATATTAAAACTATTTCCCTCTGTGGCCATTTTTTGGACTTCCGTTCTCGCTGTTATATATACTTCCTCGTACCGCTCAGCTGAGCCGGAGTTACTTTTGTGAAGACAATCGTTTTCATTTGGTACTGATGTAGTTTACCAAGTGTAGTTAACAGGTCAAGAGTTGGCTGAAAAAGGAGATTATGTGCCTGCGAATAAAAATGTTTATGTCACCTAGTCACCCATTCATTAAATGTTAGTTTACTAAGAGGGGCATTCTTTCCTAGTCACGCATTCAGCTTCAACATAGTTAATCGTTAGGGAAGGGGTGTAAGCAGGGTCCAAATTTGATGCAAAATAGTCAAGTAGTTATCAATCACAAGATTATCACGAGATCAATCGGAAATTTACAAGCCTGGAAATCACTAGCTGGGAAATTACTTGCCGGAATATTACTCGTTGTAACTAGTCACGATCTCGTCCGGAAGAGCACTTAGCCTCGACTTCATTTAAGGTTAGGGTAGAAGACAAGCTGTGTCAGTTCCTCGAAGTCTTCCTCTTGGTCTCCAGTCTTAACAAGCTTGCGAGTTTGACCCTCCTCCTCCTCCCTTCCTCCGCCTCTTTCTTACTCTGGGTGCCTTTTTCTCGTACCCTCACCGTGAGAGCGTAAAAAAATCAAATAATCATTTCTAATTACATTTTGTTTCAAGATGTTATATTCTCATCAATAAATCGTCCATCTTGCGTGACCAAAATTTTACCCAAATGCATTGTGGTTCTTTATCCTCAGAAAAATTTTGCGATTTGCCAACGTACAATAAACAGAGGATGAATAAAATGAGCCCAAGTCTCTACACGTGTTGCCTGGAAACCCAAAATGCACGATGACGTCATGTTGAATGGCGTCTTTAGGATTTGTTTATGGCTTGTTGCTAGGCAACTGCGGATACCAAACCGATAAAAAGATTTATGACCAAAGCGAAATTGCAGTTCGCTTGCGATCCTCGCGTGATACGCGCGCTGCGCGCGCGACAAATTTATAAACTCGCTTCGTTCGCTCCGCGAGAATTATTATTTTTTTGGTTTCGCTTTCTTCAGGGCTCGCTATCTGCTGAATTTTAATATATCAAAAGTGGGCTGTCGGTTATAAATTGTCATGTTTGTTTAGAAAAGTCCCTTGAAGATGTATGTTAATTAAAAAATATTTGCCATATTTTAACGTAGCTGTCCCGGTTGGCCTTACGCGAATATATATATTTTTTTTTAAGGATTAACAGCAGATATGAAGTTAGAAATTCTCTTAATAATACAGGTTTGTGTTATCGTTTTCACATTTCCAACTGCCATTTAGTCAGGCAAAAGCGTTTTCTACAAGGTGGTTACGCTCTTTTATAACTTTTCTTTACAGAGTCTCCTAGCTGGTACAAAGGCAACTGTTAACCGTAAGTGTTAATTAAAATGTTTTTGGTGTGGTAGACCATTTGATTGGAATCCAAGCCAAAACTTAAAAAGTCTTCGTAGTATCCCTATTATATCCCTGCTCTATTTCAGGAAGAGATTATTAGTATCATTGTTTCATGATCATTTTTTGAATGAAATAATCCTGCAGTTTCATTTTCTTAACTTAAACCGCAGTTAAGATGATCTCCTTAAATAATTTACAGGAGTTTGGTCCTTAAACAAATTATTTAAGCCCCTTAATGCTTCGGTTAAATTCGTTTTGTTTCATCACGAACGGTACAGACAACCTTTATTCCTGATTGAGGAGATCTTTTTTGTGTTGAAAGCCAGTTCAAATATACAAGTTTCTTATACCCTTTTACACGATTATATTTCACGATGGGTAGTTGGGTTAGTAGTTCATCTGGTTACAGCAATGTACCTACATAGGGAGGGTACAAATCCCGTTAAAGGGTGAGTTTTAAATACTTTCAGGCTTAAACAAACACGCAACTGTTTAAGATGCGTGTGCATAACTGCAAGCCAAGGCCTTTTATGTTGAAATTTATGAATTTGACACACCCTTTCACTGAATGCATGATCTGTCAAAACAACGCATGACGTCAATGATTGCCTGAAGCTGTGTACTGAATATATCTCTTTCTACTGTCCGATGTTCGGTATACGGCTAAGTGGAAGTCAACATTTGTTAACAGCTAGTGTTTGTATCATGACAGGGTCAGGAGACAATGTCCTTCTTCTAAGGGCTAATTTGACCCTTTGTTAAAGAAAACGAAAAAAGAAAATTACATGTTTGGTGAAAATATCAAAATCGGTGAAACAATTGATTCTTTGAATATTCATTTTCAAAGAAATTCAGTTCTTCCGTCACGGGTACTCCAGGGAAACCTGTCAGAATTTTGACAAATTTTTCTCTTACAACAGCGGGCTTATTTACACAATATAGGAGAGCAACTGCATGGCCTGCGTCATAGCAGATGATTCTTTGGTTCCTTTTACGTCTGCGATCCGTGACGACAAAACTTTTTAGCCAATCCCAGCAATTCGTCTCCTGGTGGCAGTTATCACTGTTTGAAATTTGATGAATTTCGTGACAAGGCTCGTTAAATTCAGACGAATTCATTTCAAATATTTCCCATTCAATTAACTGATTCGATGGTTCTGGGACGTATAAAATACGTTTTCTCTGTATTCGCCAGACGGATAAAACGCAGGAAAAGATCGACTCCTGTAAAACGTCTGTAGAGCGCCTCATTTTCGACGTCGCTCAAACGACGCATCGAATTCAATGCATACATAATGTTATGTCTAATAAGTTATTTTAATAACGTACCGAAATTGAGCCGTCAGTCTGTTTTGACGCCGGTTTCCTTCACTGGGCACGGGCACATGTTCGCTTTACCATCATTCTCAGAGCCCATCGCTTCTTTTAGTCGATTATAATCGAGAGTCTCTGGGGACAAGAATGTTGATTTAGCACCAATTTTGTTATTTTCCCGTGTGTATGTCGAAACATCATAGCTCTCTGGCGGAAAACATTTGTCACCAAGCTGATACCAGGAGCTGTAATAAGATGTTTTATCTCGATACAGCTTGTATCCGCATGAAAATGGAGTCAAATGTTTTTTTTTTTTTTAACACCCCCCGCCCCCCCCCCCCCCCCTTCCCATAACGGTCTTCTTGAGCCTAGCTTCGCTGCATGTTGCTCAGACCACTACCCACCATCCTGAGTCCAAACATTATTCATTATTGTTATTTCCTTTTTAGCCGGTAATCTCATAATAGGAGGCGGTGAAGTCCTGGAGATCAACACAACTGCACCATCCATAGTTAATAACAACTGCCCCAGTTGCAATTACAACGTATCACATGAAAAAAGATCTTCCTCGTATGGTGAACATCTCGCTGCCGTGATTAGGTTCAGTGGTAACATTGAGTTCAGAAACGGTTCAACAGTCCAGGTATTTGGAAAGTATGGTCTGAGTATAACAAGTCAGAATGGACACATCTTAATAGAAACTGATCTTAACATGACGTGTACAGAGAAGGTGCTGGATGAAACATGTCTCGGTGGGTTCACACAGTCATCAGTAGCGCCGTTCAAAGATCGCAATAACAAACTCTTATATAAAGGTAATAGAAACTGCTTTATTTGCCTTTCCTACATTTGCATTTGGTTTTTCCTCTCGCTTTCACACTTACTTCCTGGGAGGTGGGTACATTAGGTAAAATAAGACGGTATGATAACGAACAGTAAATCGCTGGGTGTCTTTAATGTTTAACCGTCGGAGGTAAATTCATACTCAACCAAGAGGCAAAATTGGTTTCCTTGGAAACTCAGTGTGATATAATATGATAGTTCACAGGAAACATTGGCTCGAAGTCATGCCACACCTGAGGTCTGAAGTCATATCAGCTGTGACCGATTTATTACCATAATTTGTTTAGCGTAACAGGGACAGGAGAAATAGAACTCCATGGCAGAGCAGCTGCTACTAAGGAGAATGTTTACATCTAGTCAGTAATCACTGCTTTTCTCAGGGAACAGGTCGTTTATGACTGGTCTTCACTCATTCCGTGGCCATTTGAGTAACATTTAATAGTAAGCTCCCAACTTCTTTAGCCTTCCTTGTCACTTTAAATTATATGCTGGGTTTTTTTTATAATTAACACCTTTTTGTAACGTGTTATAATTGTTATGTTTTGTGAGTGTCTAAAAAACAAATAGAGGAAATTCTAAATATGCTGTTCTTCGAACCTATACAGCCTAATTAAAGATCATTTTTGCAAAGGCTTTGTTCTTACAACAGGTAAATATTGCTTCAAGCTCACAAACGTAGCGAGGATATTTCAATTACTAAATATTTTTTCTTTATATCTGATCAAATTCTTGAAATTTTAAGAAATAGAGATAAGTCGCGTCCTCAGTATTACTCTCCCAAATAGAATGCTAGTCCATCACAGGGAAGGGGCAGTCTGATTAATTCGCGTGGTACTTCTTTTTGCAACTGGGTGGAAACGGACAGAGTGAAGTACTAGTTAATAAAAACGAAGCGCTGCTTAAATCCCTTTCTCCATTTCTAAAGTCCGATAAAATACCACTTTTCTTGTACTCTAACGACTGCATAAGACTTCTTAATGTTGGCTAATGTTGGTTTTGTAAACCGGGGATTTTTAATGATTTTTATTTTCTTTACAGGTCTTGGTCCTGGTCGCCTCGAAAAAGCCGGCGAGTTTAATTTAGACCTTGTTTGCGTACCTGGTTCTAGTCATGGCGGAATAGCACTGGCTCGGGGTGGCAGTGCTTTATATTCAGATGTAGCATATGATCAGCAAGACACAGTATCACTATTAGGAGGAAGCGGAGGTGAGATAAACTATTTCAAAATCACTTTGTGGCTCTGATCTAAGTACTAACGAGAGCTGGAATGGAAATTGGTTAATAGAGAAAAAAAACAAGTGAAGAAAAACTTCGGGCACACTACAATTACTGTACCTTACGGCACACCCACTACGACAATTCAGGCCTATGTTAAAAGAATTAACTGTGTTTTAAGTACTTTTTACTAAAATTCTGGAAACTGTTGGTTGTAAGTAAAGTAGTTTATTGACTGTGAAAGGTATTAACCCAGGAGGCATTTCATAAGTTGGATAAGTATGATCGTCCGGGTGAACATAGTCCTGAATAGGACATGTTATTGTTGTCAGTGACTGACGTTTCGACAACCTGTGGGGTAGTCATCTTCAGAGTCAAAGTGTGTTATATCACGTCAGTTGATGGTATAAAACTCTGCTTATTGACCTGATTTGTCAATTAAGTCGCGGTGTTATTAGTCGTCTGTCAGTTAAGCCGTGATGTTATTGGCCATGAAGACTCGTAATGTCATTGGTGCGTTTCGATCCATCTATTGTCACAGTTAAACAGTCGATTATTGTTAGTCAAAGTGTCAGTTGTCTAGTCATTCTCTCGTAATTAGTTTTGCTTGAGTGCGTCGATAAGTCGTTTCTGCGGTGCCGGTACATGACTTCTCTTACAAGCAGCTGCTACATGACTCAGTACATCCCATGATCAATGTTCTCGTACACATTCGCATTCTCACAATGTTCACTGGGATTGTCAGAGTGAAACGTGGTGGTCTACCGCTCTAAGGTATTACTTTCTGTTTCCTCGCTATCGATTTCAGTGTCGTTGTCGCTCACGTGGGTGTCTTCGGCTTCACTGCCATTCGTAGAAGCTATCTGTTCTCCCTCTTCTTTACTATCCGATGAACTTTCCACGTTACCCTCGGTTCTCGGAAGTATTTTCTCCATTTTGTTAGCGTTATTGGAGACTAGGACGAGAACGACTACGAGTACGAGATTTCACTTAAAGTGTTTTCGCGTATTCTCAAATAATGACTAATAGCCACCCCGGATAGCCTCATTGTACATCTTTTCACCAAAAAAATAAGCACTGATTTCTTTATTCAAAGAGGTTAAGATATCTCACAGTCGCAAAATAATTCAGTTTATAACACTTTATAACTTGTGTCCGCTAACGTAAGACATTCTCGCTAAAACTCGTAGTAGAATGACAACGACTATCATTTTTTCCCGCCAAAATGACGCTGGTTCACGCGCGCGCACTAATTAGTATTGAGAAAATCTCGTACTGGTAGTTGTACTCGCCTTAGGATCTAAAAGGTCTCTATTCTTTTTCTATCAAATCGAGTCTTTGTTATTGATTAAGCCCTTATCGACTACAAACTCCGCAAGTCCATCTATGAACACGTTCAACGCGCTAGGTTTAGCCACATAATCGTTATCAACACACTCAACTAGCTCGGTAATGTTTGTCGCGGGAATTATGGGTTTATTTCGAAGTAACTCTCCTCGGGGAGTCCAGAATATAATTGAAAATCCCTAGAAGCTGCCATGCTATATAGAAAATGAAAAGCATGCTCTTTACACACCGCATAAAAAAATATAAATATTTAATGGCAAAGGTTTCAGGTAAGTGATAAAAAGAAAGACATTCCCATAAAGACGGTTTGTAAAAGAGTCGAAGACCAATTGGAAATGTAAAAATGCATACAGAGATATGTGCGATAAAAAACAATCAATAAATAAGAATAATAATTTAAAAACCTCCCAAATTCCATAAGAACTCCCTCACTCCTTTTTTAAAACTAGCAACAGTTGTTGCCTGACGAATCAATGGTAGTGTTCCGCATGTCCACGATCCTACTGAAAAAACTAAACTTAAATGTATTAGTTCTAGCATAATTCTTTTTAGGAGCACATTCATCTTTTCCTCTTAAAGGATACCGATCAGAATCTGAGAAAAACTATACATATGTAAATAGATCAATATTTATGTACCCAATCAGGGCTTTATACAGGAATAATACGACAAATAAAAATCGCCTTTGTTCTAAGGACAACAAATTAAGCTTTTTTCTTCGTTGTTCGTAATCATTATTGGTCTTCAAAATAAACTTAGTTGCCCTTCGCTGAATTCGCTCCAACTAAGAAATATTTCTAGATTTGTGTGGTGACCACACAACACTGCAATTCTCTAGCTGTGATCTTACCAGGGCAAAATACAGAGTTCTCAATGTGCAAACATCTTGAAATCCTTTACGGATCCTTTTAATTAGACCTAGGATCTTGTTGTCCTTATTCGATATTTTATCAATAAGAGTGCTCCAAGACAGATCGCAAACAGTAACCAAGCCAAGATTACAGAGCTCAGATGTTAGCTCCACTCTGACTTACACTTAAATAATAATATCCTGAATAGGTGTTTTCCTGTTAGTGATATGCATTAGTTTAAATTTCTTCACTTTCAACTCCATGAGGTTTTATTGACTCCGTGCATATAAACTGTCGAGATCTGACTGAAATACGGAATGATCAGCTGGACGGTTTATAATCCTGGATGTTTTGCAGACGTCAGCATATAATGACACACAGTTTCCCGGTATTTCTACTTCAGGCAAATCACTAATGAAAATTACAAAGAACAAAGGGCCCAATAAGGAGCCCTGAGGTACGCCCGATGGAATAGCTCACCATGTAGAATTTATTCCTTCTATAGATAGATAGATAGATAGATAGATAGATAGATAGATATTAGATAGATATTCTGTTTATTCCACCCACTTGCAGCAATAACTGAATTGTTGGGGAAGGTCATTGTCACACACAATTAACCATTTACATACATTCACTGAAATTTATAAGTTACAAAGTCATTAATTCTTCTGGTATGACCATGTTGACGTCTTGGAAGTTGGACCCTCATATTGTAGTGAGACTCAAAAGCGGCAGGACAGGGGATGATGTTCTTAAGGGGGGACATTTGGCGTGCAGTAGCCATAAACCGCTTACAAGCTCCTTCTCTCCTGTCACTAAGAGACTCCAGGCCGGCCAAGACCAAGGCTTCCGCATAGTCTGCCCGGCCAAATATTATTTTGAGGGCTTTCCGCTGTACAGACTCAATTAACTCCACAAGATATAAAGGGATCGCAGCCCAAACTGGCGAGGCGTACTCAACAATGGATCTAACAATACTAGAGTAGACTAACACGAGATCGTTAGTGCCCAGTCTAACTCTCTTGAGGGTCCGCAGCACAAACAATCGCCTAGTAGCTTTTTTATGGATACTGTCACAGTGTTCGTTCCAAGAGAGGTCATTAGAGATAATAACCCCTAAGAGTTTATAACTAGATACTCTATCAATGACTATACCATTAAGCTGAATCGGCGTTATAACAGTGGGTTGGTACTTCAAAAAATTGATAACCATATCTTTACATTTTTTCTCATTAAGCCGTATGTTACGCTTCGAAGCGTAGGTGTTAATATTTGCGGCGATAAATGGAAGGTAGCTAGGCGAACATCGAGGAGTAGATTCAAATACCGAGGTGTCATCAACGTATTTAATCCTATATCTCCAGTCCCTACACAGATTGTTCACTAATATGGCGAACAGCAATGGCGCGAGTTTTGTTCCTTGTGGTATTCCCCCATTCGGTGTAACTGGATGCGAATGAACCTGACCGATTCGCACTCTTTGTGAACGGTCGGTTAAAAACGAGTCGATCCATCTGATGGTGGCCTCATGCACGCCCAGCAGCTCCATTTCTTGGATAAGGATATTGTGATCGACTAAATCAAAACCTTTACTGAAATCAGTAAAGAAGATGCGTGCATAACTGTCACCTTGGTCAAGGGCCTCAAGGATGACTTGGAGGAAGAAAACAAGAGCGTGGGTTGTGGACTTCCCAGCAAGGGCAAGCTGGTGGGTGTCGAGCTTGTCACAGACTTGCCTGAAGAGGGAATACAGCGTAAGCCCTTCCATGACCTTTGCAATATGGGGCGTGAGAGAAATAGGCCGAAGATCTTGTTCAACTACTTTGGGTGGCAAACATTTTGGTACAGGGACCACTTCGGATTGCTTAAGAAACACAGGGACGTATCCTTGTACCATCGAGGAATTATAGATATTAGTGATGACTGGTGAAAGTTCAAAAGCAAACTCTTTCCAGACTTTCCCCGGGATGGGATCAGGCCCCCCTGACTTGTTCGATTTAATACCTCTCAGGGCCTTGTATACCATATGTGTGTCAACCAGTAGGTGTTCAGGGACCGGGAAAAATGAACCAGGGATAATTTGGGGCAACGGCACAAAGTCAGCAGTAAGACCAGCCAAAAAGGTGTTGAAGCTGTTAGCCAGCAACTCAGTGGACTCTAATTGATCTCCAAGCATTTGCTGCACCCAACTTTCGGAACATCTCAGCCCAGTAAGGCCTTTGATTTCTTTCCACCACCGCCTAACGTTGGTTTGTTTAAGTTTAGCAACTTTCCGGTCATAAAAGCACTTTTTACAGTTCTCACACTCCTTTTGTACGGTATTACGTGCTTCAACTATGACAACTCTCTGTTCTCTGTCGGTGAGATAATCCTTACACCAATTCAAAAGCGCACCGGAGATACCAAAATTACCTAATTTCTTGCAGCAGGATATTATGTGCCACTCTGCTAAATGCCTTTGCAAAGTCCAGGAAACCAACGTCCACCTGTTTGCGCTCATTCAAGGTGGTCATTGATGGTCAATGATGCTAGCTGAGTAGCACATGAACGTCCCCTCATAAACCCGTGCTGCCAATCTGTCAGATAAGGAGCCAAATAAGGGTATACAGCATTATACACAATCCTCTCTTGACATTTACTCGGAATGGATAGTACTGAAATAGACCGTTAATTTTTGACTACATCTTTAGCATCAGCTTTAAAAACGGGAGTAACATTAGCTCGCTTGGGAAAGACTGCTCAAAAGATTTTTCATCGTTGGCTCTTTATTACCGCTTTTATCATCGAAACTTCCGCTCTTTCATTTTTCACTATTGTGCTCTTTGTCAACCAAATCTATCTTCTAATAGCTTCCTCTACTCTTTTATAGCATCAAAAAACCTAAGCTTGTAACAACAGTGACCACCCACTTGTACTAGAATTCACTTCTTTGTAAAGTAGGAGAATTTTTTTGCTGGGTCTACTTAGGAGCCCCTGGTCTACTAGAGCATCTTTATATGACAACAATTTCCTTTTCTTCGGGGATTGGAATGTATTTCTTAAGTACATTGGACTAATGCATGCATGAGTTTTGGAGTGTCTGATCGTTAGAGAAACTGTCGCTGATGAACTGGACAAACAGCTTACAGTTGAAGAAAATCAGGGTTGTTCCTCACGACACGAAGCAGTGCTACCACACGAGAAGTACGAGACACAGTAGTCAGCTGAACATTCCGAGATGCCATCGAGCTGTCGGTCAGCGGTCATTCTCCTTTCCGAGGGGTAAAGCTTTGGAGTGGCATCAATGATAATGTTAAATCTACCGACTCAGTTAACATATTTAAGAAGCGACTTGTCAAACTACCTCTTTCCAATCAAGAACCGGATTCGAAATAGCAAGTTTTATTTCATTAATTATTTTTATTTTTTTATTATTATTTTTATGAATTACTGTTATTGACGCCTTTTTCTTGCAATTTTCTTGCCTTATTGTCCTGTAACTGGAACGCCCTTTAAGGGAGTTGTAATAAAAATATGTGTGTATGTAACTGTAATTAATATTAATTAGCTAATTTATAGCGGAGCTTCACGTTCGCGCGCGCGAGCGGAGCCCATACCTATGAAAATTTGGTAATCTATCTATCCGAGAAATTTTTTTAATCACGTGACCGACTAACCGTGTGAAATGTGAAATGTCTAATTTTCTAGCTAGTGTGGGAGCCCGTAACCTGTTTTTAACATGATAATAAATATCCATATTATGGTCAATTGACAGGTGTCAAAACAGTATCTGCTTACCAGTGTCACATGACTGTATCGCCAGCTCAGATGCCAAATCATGGAGGTCGCGTGTTTTTTTTTTCAATTTTCCGCTGACCAGTTGTTAGCTATTAAATGATCGCGGGCTCAAGTTTATGTTTTTTAGTCATATGGTTTTTCCGTAAAGTTAAGTATAGTTTTGTGGTCTTTTCAATAGTTTAAAGTCCATTGTCTGCAGTAAATTCAAAATGCATAAACGGGAGCTTCACTTTTAGCTTTGGCTAAATATATATGTTGCGGTTCAATTTTATCCTTGCCTTAAATTTTATTTTCTTTTGTTTCTAGGTATGGTAATGTATGATAATGAGTTTGAAATAAAAGAAAATAAAATTTAAACCAAGGATAATATTGAACCACAACATATATATTCGAAATGTGGTGGTGGTGAGAGAAAACAATAGAAACGTGGTGCTGGGGGTGGTGGAGGGAAAACACTAGAAATGTGGTGGTGGAGGAGGAAGACTAAGCAAAAAAATCTTTTGGTGGTAGAAAGAGCCAGTTTGCCTTCATCCTCCTTACCATGTACAATTTACGCGCCAAGAATCAGTGAACCGGAACCATGACTATAGGCTGTCTACAATGGACAATGACAGCGGCGGGAAACTGATCGTTTATGGCTACTTTACAGCTGAGTGATTTTAATTCACAAGCTTATTCCTTCGACAACATGAATGAACGAATTAAAATTTTTCTTCGCTTCAAGTCCACCAATCAAAAACCAAGACTGAATCATTGCGCTAGACATTACTAGAAAACCTTTCAAACCGGTTAAAGAGCATAAGAGCATGACAAACAGCTTCAACCGGTCAAGGTTAGGTGAGACTATTGTTTCTATTGTATTAGAAATACACAAAAGCGAAGATAATGAGATTCCACCGCATTTTATTCATGAGATAAAGACAAAAAGCCATAACGTCATCGACGTTAAGGTATTCCCCCTCAAATAAAGATTCCTCCCTAAAAAGGTCAATTCGGTCCTTACTATAATACTACTAAACCAGAAAATATCCCATCTGCAACTAAAGAATACAACAAATAAACTCAGAAAGGATTGAGATATAAGTGTGCAAAGACAAACGAATGTTACCTATCAATGGTGAAAATAAGATATTTTTCCTGATAAACTAGTGTTGAAAATTTCTCTTTTTGCTATTAATTCTAACTTCTTTTAACCTTAGGTTCATGTGCTCATCACACAGGAAGTGTTGCTGGTGGAGGAGCCATTGAAATTGTAGCAGATAAAGGATGCATAACCATAAATATTAACGATTAGCAAATTCTTTGTAAACTATTTGATATGTAACTTGTTAACAACGTAGAACCCTGAGAGGCTGAAACGTGCTCAGGAAAAATATAAGTCTGATGACAACTGCTACAGGTGCAGAGATAGTGATCGGCTTCCCACAATAACCATCATTCCGGAAGACCTTGTAATTGAGTGTATCACTCATTCTCCTGATTTCTATGCAACAGTGCTAATCTTTTACTCAGAAGCTGTGTTTTAATCATCCTATCATCCGGTATCAATCTCAGTCTTAAAACTGTTTCTTGAAGAAGAATCTTAAATGACCCAATCGCCAGAAATTCGTTATTTCATTAACAGCCTGCTCACGCCACGTCTTCAGGAAATACAATTATTTCCTATTATCATTTCTTTTATTGTTTATTGATAAGGAATATGTTTCTTCGATGAAACATTTTATTTCAATACTTTTTAGATGCAATCATCAGAGCTTCAGCTCAGCGTGAAACAGTGGAATCATGTTCTGGTGGATCTGGTGGACTTATTCGTCTTAACGCTTCTCAAGTAATCCATGACTTTAATGTGTAGTTCATAGTGACTCATTATTTTTGTGGCTTGTTTTTTTATGACAGCAGGATTCCTAAAGGCAAAGTTTGAATCTGTATCTACAACAGTCTGCAAAATTCGCAGTAATTTTTTTTTTAAATAGCAGCGAAGTTTGACTAGGTGTAACTACGGGACAGCCTCTTTCGCATTTACCGTACTGAACACTTACGTAATCCACAACCTCAACTTTTCAATAGAGGAGCGGTTCTTCTCTGTATTAGAAAGGTGTGGATAACTTCGCGGATGATGATTTTAGACTATAGGAGAAGTTCGACACTGTATACACGGCAAAGTAAAGCTGTCTCAAGTAACAAACAAAAGAAGTAAAAGTCAATAGTCGAGGAGGCCTTTTTATTACACGCACAAACGATCCCTTGAATCCCCGTTACTTCTTCAAGTCTCGTCTTCCATTTTCAGACGGAGTAAGGATGTTCGGAGACTGAAATATCAACATTTTCATACGACTTGGTTTTGGTGAGAAGAATAGCGGTCGAGACGCGGACACAGACTGCTTTAATTGCATATTTTTTTGAAAATCAACAAATAGATACACCGAGCACTTAACAAAGCAGAGTTTCTAAGGTTGGTGAAGTCATACTGCAAAACTGCATCAGTAGAGTGTAGCCGCCATGATTTCGTAAGCTCCACATGCTACATGAGGTTTATTTTTCCAATCTGCAAAACTACTACTACTAATTTTTAATTTTATCTCCACGAATTTTGCTAACCCCATTTCTGAATGAAATTCTCACAGATACTTATTCCAGATTCTACTTTAAAAAAATGATCGAGTCTCTCTTATCACAGAGTTTAATCTTATCTCAGATAATGGGTTAGGAAGTATTTACGTGTTACCTTGCTCTACTCTTACGAAGGAGAACAAGTGTTAAAATAGGATCTATTTATAACTCAGAAAGGAAATGATTCAAACTTCGCCTTTATGGCTTAATTATAAACAGTTAAATTTGAATGTATACAACATCGTCAGAGAGTATGTTTGCGTTTTTTGGGAAAATCACCAAATCCGGATATCCGCGTCCAAAAACGGATGTTGCTTTTTGAGATATGACAAGACACTAAGGGTCGATCCAACGTTTTGGTTTTGAACTTTTCACTTATTGCTTGATTTTATACCCAATTTAACCATGATTTTCATTGCTTTATTTTCTTTAGGTTGAACTAAAGGAGCAAGGAAAACTCATTGTTGATGGGGGAAATGGCAAACCAAAAACTGGACCAGGGTTGGGTGCAGCTACCGGTTTGGGTGGTGGAGCAGGTGGAATTATACAGATAATATCACCTGCTGGTCGACTGCCACCTAACGTTTTATCTCTAAAACGAGGCACAAAACATGGGGCGTGTTTCACATGGGCAGAACATGGATATTACTATTTTGTAGGAGGTAATTTCAGTTCGCGGACTGTCCAGAAATGTGTACTTCTTGTTTGCCCCTTACTAGTTCAGATGAGTATGTACATGCAGTTGAGCAGTACATGAAGCCATTTGCTTCAACTCCAAAATCAGGGGGAAGGGTGAGAAGGGAAAGGGCGCTGTCATAGGTTCACCACCAATGGAAATCGAAAGCGAATTCAGTGTAACCAAATATTTCACCGCAAGTATGACTTGTTATTACCAAGGTTAAGAATCCTACCGCCAAAACCCGTTGGCAAAGAGACAAGTTTTCTTGATAAGAAGACATATTGTCATTGAACGGGTACGAAAGAAGTTGTCGAATATGTTGCCGGGTGTAGTTTCTAAAAGTATTCGCGATTATTTCTTACCGACATTTGGTCATTGTTATTTTGTGGTTTGAAGTTCTGGTCATGGAACCCTCTAGATTATATCCATCCCGCTGCGGATTGGGCTGAGAGCTTTTCATGTCTGATGAAGTATAAATAATAAACGAGATCTAACTGGTTTATCTATTTAATGTCAGATAACTCCAGCGGGGCAAATGTGGGGATATATCCTTCTATAAATCCATATAACTGGAGTTCAAGTTCGTCTTTTTTAAGTCCATTACGTTGCTTCAGCGTCACACCCACACACCAAAGTAAGTATCATTCAGTCCATCCTATGTAAATAAAAAAAAATCAGATTAAACTATAAGATGGTGATGTCCTGTCCTCTGAACAATTGGTAACAACCTTTTCAGTTATTTTAAACTGTTAAGTAAAATATTCGCCTTATTTTCGTTTTCTCTGAAGAGTCGATATTTATAAACCTTGTTTCAAAAGTAAATCGTACGAGTTAGATACAAGTAGTGGTAGAGGGTCATTTCACGCCGTTTAGGTGTATAGGTATTGCTGGTTTTCACACGACGTCACTAAAATTCAAACTAAAAAACTATCGATCCTACCGAGATTTTACTTTCGCGACGCATTAAAACTAATTTTCATACAAATTTTCGCTTCAAAAGGGTTCTTGGTTTTGTGATAGAGTACGCTTGAATTTCTAAACTTTTGCGTGACGCGGCATTTACATGACGGCCAAGAGAGTTGTCATGTAGGTTGAAAAAATGACTTATTTCAGGACATTTTGCTATCTAAACAGTTTATGTATTAGAAAAACTATTACTTTAATATTTATGAGTTTCTCGAAGAATAAATTCACGCTTTTGTAGCAAAACTCGGTAACAGATGTTTCTGTTGGTCTCCGTCCGCCACGTTGGAGCTCATCCAGGTGAGCACCAGCATGGCGTCTCCATACAAATCTCTATAAGTTTGGGTAAAACATTTCTTCGGATATCTCGAATACGAAATCTTCCTTTGACCTGAATCTTGGCAAGGGTCTTTGCATATGTACCTCCCTTCATTTCCCAGATTCTGGACTTTATCTATTGAACGATTTTGATTTTGATTTTGATCTATTTTGAATGGCGTGACACTGAAAACCAGCAATAGGTTTGGGTATAGGTAAATCATTAATATTCATACAGTGTGTTGCCCGGTATCCGGACACTTCAGTTTAACATTGCAATAACTTTCCTTTGTTAATCGCAAGAGCTCTGAAATTTGGCCTAGAGAAAATCTATTTAGTCCTTAATATGACGAAAGACAGTTTTTGCCTTTGTTTCCATCGCGAAATTAATATTTTTGCAGAGCTCATGTTCCCCAGTATCCGGACAGCTGGCCCAGTATCCGGACACAAATATAAAAAACGTAATTGTACATACATTTCGACAGGCAAGCGACTTAAAAGCTTCTCTTGCACTTGCAAAGTAGTCTGGCAATCGATTCCAAAAATATAACCTAGCATCCTGAAATAAAACATAACAAATGACTGGGGTATGGTGGGGAACACGAGCGGCTGTTAAATGGTATAATTCTTACTTCCTTGTCCAGGAACTTTTTCACTGATTTAGGGAAGTCATCCGTGGACATGCCGTAGCCGCGGTTTGCAAGCTAAATTAGCCAGTCAGGTACAAACGCCTTTTTTTCTTCATTCCGATGAACTCTCCTCATTATGAATCTCGTTATCGGAAGTATCTTCTGCATTTCGGTAGCCTTTTTCCTTTTCTATTAAATCACTTAGCAACTTTTTGTTCTTGATTAAACCTTTATCGAATCCTAACTCTACAAGTTCATCTAGAAACGTACGAGGCTTGGCAACGTCATTGTTATGTGGGAGTAGTAACACATACTCAACTAGGTCGGCGATGTTTGTGGAATTATACGTTTATTTCAAAGTAATTGTCCGTGGGGAGTCCAGAAAAGAATATCTTGGGAAGGGACCATACTATGCAGCAATTCAGAAGCACGCTTTTCCGACACCGCTTGGGAAAGATAACTTAAAACATCTTTTATTCTTGATTTACCTATACCTATGCACCAAAACGGCGTAAAATGACCCTCTATCACTACTGATACATCCTGTTTTTGACGTTGTAAGATTTAATTGGCAGTTTAAACACATTGCCCCTTTCAATTAGGCTTCTAGCTTTATCCTCATTCGCTGATACAGGTAATACGGTGTAAACATTACTTCTATAATTGGAAGCAGTTACAATTAAAGAAAACAACGCCACCGTACGTGAGTGTCCCGGAGGTGAAAGATAGTATGATTAATTCAAAAGGGGCTCATGAATAAAAGATTGAGAAGAGAATTAAGCTCAATTTACTGGTAAGACGCACTTGGAGTAACTTGGCTGATTCTTTTTACCTCAACCATATTGCAGCATCGTCCACATTTCTTGCAATCGCATCTACAACATCGACCTACACTGGTTCAACTGTAAGTTGTATTTCATCTCAAGCAGTACCCACAACACCAGGTATGCACTCAACTGTTTACATGTAATACATATCCATCGCATCACTGTGTGACCTCAATATACACATATACATATAATTGTCCCGTAGGTCAAAGAAAGAGTCAATAAATGAAACGCTGTAAAATGGTATGATTATTTTAAAAAATTAATTAAAAAACAAAAGGGGCTTATGAGCAAAAGATAGAGAATTAAGCTCAATTTACTGGTAAGAAGCACGTGGAGTAACTTGACTGATTCTTTTTACCTCAACCATATTGCAGCATCGTCCACATTTCTTGCAATCTCATCTCCAACATCCACCTACACTGGTTCAACTGTAAGTTGTACTTCATCTCAAGCAGTACCCACAACACCAGGTATGCACTCAACTGTTTACATTTATTTACATATCCATCGCATCACTGTGTGACCTCAATATACACATATACATATAATTGTCCCGTAGGTCAAAGAAAGAGTCAATAAATTAAACGCTGTGAAATAGTATGATTAATTTAAAAAATAAAAAGGGGCTCATGAGCAAAAGATTGAGAACTAAGCTCAATTTACTGGTAATACGCGCATGGAGTAACTTGACTGATCTTTTTGCCTCAACCACATTTTTTTACAATTTGCCAATACCGTTCATTGATCTTGTTTTCTTTTAGAAGTCTGCATTGTTGTTGTTGTTGTTACTACGATGGCTGTCCATTCCGGAATTCACATACGTCTACAGATTTTGGGATTTCTGCTGATGTCAGCATTTATGGGACCGGTTTGGGGCGGTTCAGACTGGTTATTTTCGCTAATTAATTGGGCAAGCTGAAATACACTTAAAGACAAGCCGAGTAAATATATTATGACGAGCACTGTTGATATGATCCAAGATCTCTGTAGTATTTTTATAGTAATACATGCTCAATAATAATAATTATAATAAATCATAGGTGACGAATTACTCCTTAATTTTGGCGCGAAATTTCAGCGTTAATTTGTAATTTCACATGTGAAATTACAAAATTGCCATGGCAACCTTCCGTACGTCTCAGTGTCAAGTTTTAAAATGTCATGAATGAAGATGTCAGGGCACAAAAAGACGCTTTAGAAAAACTGAATACACGAAAGAGCACATCAAGAAGGATTCTAACAGGTATTTTGTCAAAAAACTCTGAACTTAAGCCAAATTTAAGCTCTAAACGTTCGAGAGAGTGCAGGAGTTCTCGATCGATACGATCCAGGATAAACATGTCAAAAATCCAAGACTGCTAACGTAATTCGTCACCCATGATATTAATAGGTAATTAAATGGTATACTCGTGAAATTAGGAAATAATTTCACTTGCGTTTTGTCCAAATCCTAATGATTTCCCTCGCCTAAAGGCTCGGGAAATTATAAGGATTTGGACAAAACGCGCGTGAAATTATTCCCTAATTTCACTCGTCACCATTTGATTACACATACTAATTCACGCATATTGTGCATGCGTAATACATGCACAATTCAAAATTAAATATAGTGTATGTGGTCCTTGGTGTGCAACAAGATATTATTATCTTGAAAATCTTACCTGAATCAAAACGTAACCAGCTGAAATGCTCCCTGAAGATAACTGCTATTTTCCTCTCGATAATCGTGAAGTGACAAGTTCTAACCTTAAGTATTTTGTTTGTGATTCGAAAAAAGGCGACTGTGCGTGATGGTCCTTGGTCCACGACTCATGTAAAAAGAACGAAAAGCACGACAGAATGTGATAGTTTCCCTACGAAAACGTAATTTTCACAATATTTCATGTATTTTATTTATTCTTCATACAATTATGCTATAAATTAATACTCAGCGCTCAGCATAGGTAAAAATAAAAATACAGCACCTTTTCACCATATGAAAGATCAAAATATAGAGAATATATTCAGTGGGGTTGAAAAACTCTGTATGTGTTCGAGAAATGAAGAAAAGAGAACTTGTAAACATGTATTAGGAATATTTTTAACACATTCCTTTTATCAATCAAAAGGTTTCATTTATTTTTGCGGAATGTCATTAAGCCACAGTGATAGGTCGCGGACCAAGGACCACTACGCGAAATTTGGTGATTTTTCCGAAAGTCAATAAAACAAAAACTAAAAAAGTCTGCAGCAAAATTGGCTTCCATCGGCAGAAAAAGTTTTATCTGAAAACCAGTGTCCTGCAAAAAGGCACGTCTTCCCGTTGCGTTTTATTTATTCACAAGCCACGTAAACATGACCTTGTAATTTATGGTGCCGCAAAAGTAAAAAATTCAAGAAACTCTAATTTTGCAGCTTCACCAACAGCAGCAAAGCCGAAACTTCACCATATGAAAGAAGACTAATCAATAAATCATCGAACACATTCGCGGACCAAGTCGTGGACCAAGGACCACATACTGTATTGATAGTTGTGCAAAATAGATGAATAAATCACTTTTAAAATATTATTATTATTATTATTATTATTATTGCATCACCATAAATAAATAAACATTGGTGATGATATGATGGTTTGTCATTATTATTTATTTTCCTGTGATCATGAAGATCATGTGAAATCTCTCTCTTTGCCTGGTACATATCATGAAAAGATATCTTCACTGGGCACTTCTCTCTCTGCATTTACTCGACTTAAGTCCCTGGATTTGTCTCGCAATGCTTTAATATCCAGTGGTAAATATTTTCCTTCTTCCCATCACTTCCTCTTAAATTTTGCACAAGATAATTTAAAGGCATCAGCAGAGAATCTGAATTCTAGAACGGATCAACACCAGGATTTTGAAGATGATGTTGTAAAGGAGGCAAAAACTTAAAATAGTATAAACGAGACAAGGGGCGAAACAATTAAGAATCTTGGAGTTAAACAAACTGCTTCGGGACATGCAATCAGAGAAAGCTGCAGTCATACGGCGAAGACGCCGTAACTACAAAAATCGAGATTATGCCGGCAGCGGCGATTACAGTTACACGCCTGAGGCTGTTGAGAAGACAGCTGGAGGATGACAGAGAGAAGCTTCGAAAAGTTGTCCTGGAGAGAAATACATGCAAACTCAAGTTACATCAATTGCAGTCTGTTTGTAAAAAGCAGTTTGTGCTTAGTCTGGTATCTCCCATGTACGCTGTAATGTCTTTCCGTTGTGTCCTCCGAAAACGGTTAGGGAAAGCTTTAAAAAATGTTGATATCCTACCATGTTGAAAAAATGGTAAGGAAAGAGAGGAAAAGGAGACGAATTCTTTATATGCGTTGAAGTGTCTACTGAAAACTGTTCAGAAGAGTAGTAATGAAAGTGGGAACTGCGCACATTGTTTTAAAATTAAAATCTAAAAATAAAAATGATAAAATTCCTGAGTATGCGCAACAATATAAAAAAGAGTGGTTGTACATTCGTGGAATAAATAAGAGTATAGAATCATTTATTAAAAGAAAAAATGATTATTTTCCTGAAGGAAAAAAATTTAGTAGTTTATCCGCAAATAAAATAAAGAAATATTTTGATAGTTTTTTAAGAGGTCAAAAAAATGGGAGATTACAACAAGATATAAGTCAGTTACGTTTAAAAGAAACAGATGTTAATTTTATATATAGATTAGAAGAAGATTTAGAAATTTACTCAGATGTGTTTTACGCGTATTATGAAGATAATTTTCCAGTTTTTGATTTTGATCCGAATGATAAAATTAAGTATGATGAATTTTGTGAAAGTTTTGAAAAGTTTAAGTCACAGTTAAAACCTGATTATATTACTTTTTTTGAGCTTTACAATAGATTTATGAATAGTGATAGTTATAGTTATAGTGATAGTTATAGTGATAGTGATAGTGATAGTGATTATTAAATCTTATAACATTTTTTTGTTATAAGATTAGTGTTTTAAAGATATGTTATTTTATAATAAGATAATGACATCTATAGAAAAAATAAAAAGAATATTTGACAACTTTCTAGAAACTCGTGTTTATAACTATTACAAAGCAAAAAAGAAAAAGAAAGCTATTGATTCTGATAGAAGAAAATATGAAGAATTTTGTGATAAATTGAAAGTGATACAAAATTTAAAAAAATTTCTTAATAGGCAAATATTACTTAAAATTGAAAAAGAAAAAAGTTTTATTGATTTACATTTTTTGATAATGTTAGAATACTACATATATCTTAGATTTTATCATGAAAATATTCAAAAGTTATTATATAATGAGAAACTATTACGTTATTTTGAAATGTTATTAAAAATAAAAGTTTTGATCCAACAAAAATGGGATCCAGATTATATTTTAGTAGGAGTAATAGAAGATATTATTTATTTTTTACCAGGTTGATTAAAATCAATATAATCAAAATAATAAAAATGGAACCAAGATCGAGAGAAACTACTCCTACTCAAGAGGATTTAGATTTTATAGTTGATGATGGTTATAGACATGATGTGGATCCAGATTATGTTCCAGATAAAAAATATCTTGTTACTGGAAAAGATTTTAAAAAGTTAACCCGAAATGCTAAAAAACTTGGTGCTGAATCGCTTGATTATTCAACACGAAAAAATAACAAATATATGGCAACACTTCAAAGTGGAAAGAAAGTTCGTTTTGGTTCACCTAAATATCCAGACTACACTATTCACAAAGACAAAGATCGACGAGATAAATATCTTGCTAGAGCTACAAAGATTAAAAATAAACAAGGTGAGTTAACTTATACTAATCCTGAATCATCTAATTTCTGGTCTGTAAATCTTCTCTGGCCAAAAAAATAATGCAAAATAATGCACCGTATCACTGTATCGTGATAAGCTGCTGTCACTTTTCCGGTTTCAGGATTATAACTTAATTGTTTGTCTAGAGGATTGTAGGGACCCATATATTTGTACGAACCTGGAGTCCATCCTGCTTTTGGTTTTGGAAGTTTTCCAATCCATTTGTGAATATCTATTCCTTTCCCATCTAATTCTGGTCTATCAGTTTTATACTTTTTATTTGGTCTAACTTTTGTTGATAGTTCATCCATTGCTGTTCCAACAGAATCTTGAATAAATGGAGTGAGTTTATTAATCCCATAATTTACAGCTTTCTTCTGAAGATTTTTATTTCTCATTAACTCACTTGCTCCATATCGTCCCATTTCAACTGCTTTCTTACCCATCCAAGGTAAACCGTAATGAACAAAACCATCAACTGCCGTACCAACAACAGTATCGAAGACGCCCGCCCCTTCAGACGGGCTTACTAGTTTTTTGACTACTTTTTAGTTTTTCTTTTTCCACTTCCAGTTTGAGAAGCTGTTCCAGTTTTCACGTATCTAACTTTTTTAATTCCACAAACTGCACAATGACAGAAGAATTGAGTGCGCCCACGTTTATCAGATTGGTAACCGCTTGGCTCTGTGCAAGGAGTTACTCTTTTATCTTTAATGCAATATGATTCTTTCATTTAATATAATGTTTAGATAAAATATGTCTACTAGATCTAATTTTGTAAAAAGTGAACTTCAAAAGATATATAATTTTTTAAACGTGAGTTATGAATATGTAGATCATTCTAGATTGGAAAATGATACTAAATTTATAAAAATATTTGAGTTGCTTATGGAAATAAGTGAAAAATCAAATACTCTCAACAAAGTTGTAAAAGGTAATTATCTATTTATATAATAAATGGAAGCCAAATTCTTTTCTGAAATAGAAAAAAAGATGGATGTTAAAAAACTCAAGGAATTTGAGAAAGAAGTAAGGAGAAAAATAAATAATGAGTTTGATTCTCTTAGAAAGAAAAACGACGATCTTTCTAGAGTGCTAATGGCTGGTGAATGTGAGATGTGGGAAAAAATAAGATATGAGGAGTATTCTTGGTTGAAAATAGATAGTGATAAAAAGAAGAAACTTTATCGTCTTATTGACATTTACTCAAAAATTAATGATATAGTTGATATTATTAAAAATTTAAATACAAAAGTTGAGAGTGTTAAGCAACTAAAGGATTCACCGGCGGATAGTGAATAAAAAAATAATATTTAATAAATATTATTTTTATCCTTCAAAATACTCTTTTATAAAATCACTATTGTCATTATCAAAATGAGGGTTATGTATTACATTTAGAATACTATTACCCCGTTGTCTCTCAAACAGATAGTATAAACACCAATAACCACAGAGAACAGTATTGCGATTTTGTATTTCATCCATTGAGTAAACTATTCGTTTTCCGGAAGTACGAAAATACTCCAGTGCTTCATTTGGCATTATTAGACCAAAAGGATCGAAATATTCGACTACCGAATCCAGATTTCTATAACAAACCCAATGTGTGCCGGGACCTTTCATATCATCTAGATTAATTATTCCACATTCTTTTTTTATTTTATGAGGTAGTCCATCGCGACTAAATATTCCTCTAAAATGGGCTGTTTTTTCCTAGTAGTAGTCCTTTTCCTTTGGAATTGGACTTTTTTTTTTAACTCCCATTCCAATTGGGTTTTCCCATGTACCGATAAAGGGTGGTGGAAAGTGATAAGGATAACCTTCTCCATATGTGGATGGTGGTGGAGGAGGATGTGGAACGTAAACATTTGCTGTATTAGATGATCCACTTCTATCAACCTGCAGTCCAGATCCAAATATCTTAGATACTAAACTAATTGCCATTGGAATTCCAATAGAAGCAAGAGTACCTAAAAATCCTCCTTCTATCTGTTTACGAGTTGGTTTTATAACTAATCGCCCACCTGTTTGATAAGCTTTGTTAATTTGATTTATTTGTGATTTGGTAAATTCTCTTACAAGAGGTGGTAACATTGGGAAAAACTGTGGGGGAATTGTTATTCCTTTTCCAAATATTTTATTTAATCCAATTTCTCCAAGTGCAGTAGCAGCACCAGTTGCTAATGCAGGAACAACTTTTGAAATTCCTTTCATTGCATATGGTAGTACTTTTGCTCCAAGAGATGCGAGTGAAGAAAATAAGTTTCCTCCATGTTTAACAGAACGTCTAATCTGTGTTTTACTTATTTTTATATCTGATCCTGTTTTGTTTGCAATAGATTTTTTTATTTTAGCAATTTGTCTTTGAGTAAGCATTAACTCATCAGTACCTCGAAGATGAGAATGTTTTAATCGAAGAGTTAGTGGTGATTGATTTAATATTACAGAAGCCAATTTTGACTTTTGTCCATCTGTAAGTTTTACACCGTATTCAAAATAAGTTGTCATTTTTTATTATAATATTTATATTAAATTCAATCTAATTTGTTTTGGGTTTATCTCAGTTGGTGGTTAAGTTTTTAAATTAGTTTGAAATGTTCTAGGTGTGATCTAAAAATTGCTTTGTCATTAGAACCTTCTAGAAGGTTATTGTTTTTTATCACGAGATTATCGTGTGATTTTTTCAACCAATCAAATGATTACACAACATTTTCTACAAATGTATAAAATGTTGTGTAATCATAACAGCTTGTAGAAAATTCTGTGTAATTATAACAGCTTGTAGAAAATTCTGTGTAACTTTAACAGCTAGTATAAAATTTTGAGACAGTTGGAAGGTCGCAGGGATGTCTGAGATTAAGCCCTAAGCAATAGTTTTCCTCCTTGCTGTTCGATTTCTGCCACTCGTTCGTGAAGTATTAAAGCGTAGAAATTATAATCAGCGTTTGGATTAGCAGATAATTCGTAGTGAAGTGCTAATTTTGTAACACCGTCTTTGATATCCAATTTTTGTTTTGTTAGGTCAAAGTAAACAAATGGGAACAAAGAACCAAAATTTGATCTATTAAGTAGTGTTCCACCTTGAAAGTCGTTATTTGCGTAAACATAACCCATTACTTCTCTGAAAACTCTTGCTGGATCTGTAGCTGGTTTAAAGTGAATATCAGGGTATTCATTCCCATTTCCAACCTCAAGATAACAGCGAGATATATTAGAATTGTTTGGTAAATTAAAAGTGTTGTACAGGAATGGATTTTCTGTTTGTGAACCAATATTGGCTGTGTTAATTCCAAAAACAAAGACATGACGTGGTTTTGAGATAGCATTTGTAATTCTAAAATGACCTGTTTGCTGTTGAGAGTTATTTGATCGCTCTACTACTTCATTAAGATACACCCATTTGTAGGGCTTAAGATAATTTTCCATGTATAGTTTTTGTCCCTCTGAGTTAAATGTTATTCTTGGAACAAATAGTTGAAATCTTGTTAGTATAACTCTACAATCGTTTCCTCCAACTCGCCAGATAAGATTATTATCTGATTCTAGTTCTATATTCAGCTCAATTTTTGTATTTGGAAGAAGTTTGTCCTCTAATGATTCAAAGAAAGAATATCTGTTGAGGGGAATTTCACATCGTACTGTTGCTGAGTCGCCTAATAGTGCTTTTCTTATTGCAAAACCTTTGTTATAATTAGCTTGAACATCATCTATCATCAATCCTGCTTCATCAGCGTTATTAGCTGCATTCCGTCTGTGAGTTACTTGCCTTTTTGTGTATTTATTTCTTTCAGCATTTCTTGATGTATCAAGATAGTAAAATTCATTTGTGGCAACACTCTCAACATAAGATGGATTATACTCAAGCAAATTCTTAATATTTACTACATGATTAGCATAGTTGCAACTGTAAACATCTCTACCATTTGCTAGGATAGATAACTTTTCTATGAGAGAACTACTTCCATTTACTATTCCCATTTGATCTCCATCTGCATCTATATCAGCTCCAGCAGCCAGCTGATCAACTTTGAAATCTACTGAAAATCGCGCGTTATACCAATCAAAAGGAGTAGCTTCTCCTGTGTTATCAGCAACAAATCTATGACCTGTTTTAATTTGATGAGCATTATTTCCAGGCGTGGCTAAAGCCTGTTCAAGGTCAAAAACAACATCTTCATATCTTTCTAAATATTTTGGATTTCTAAATGACTTCATTTTATTTTAATAATTATATAATTTTTCTATTACGTGTTGTACCTCCACTAAGAATGGCATTCACTCTTTTATTTATCTCTTGTTGAGTCATTGTTTTGTTTGGAATTGTTTCAACATTTTTATTAAAAGTAACTTTTTTGTTGGAGGGTGCAGCCTTTTCTTTTGATAACATTTGTACTATCTTATCACCAGCCTTTTTACCTACATGTTCACCAGTTTTTGTTGCAGCTGCTGTTACCGCTTTTTTAGCGCCCCTTTTAGCAGCTTTTTTCATTGTTTTTCCAAATATTTTTTTACCAACCGATTTAAACACATCCATCATTCCTTCTCCATAAATATGTTGTCTTGTATATCTACCCAATTCAGGGTCAAGTTTCATTTTAAACTCTGATTGTCTCATCATTTTATTTTAATAGTTATATTACATCGAGTGAAGTATCAAAGTCATAAACCAATCTATACCATTAAAATTTACTGGTCTTCCAAGTGAGTCTGTCACATATATTCTCATTTCATCAATGTGAAATGATGATAAAGGACAATACAAAGGTCTTTTAGGCTCAAACGTAAATGGATAAGACCTTGTGAGATTGTCTGTTGGTACCACAGCAATAGTATTAGTATTTATTCCATTTACAATGCTATCAGTTATTGCGCTTGTGTTGATATTCAATACATCAATCGAATTTGTGATATTTGGTAGTTTTGTTCCATACTCTGTTTTTGTAATAAGTTTCTTTTCAAATCCAATTAGGTCTCCAAATTTAGTTCCTCTCAGATCAAGTTGATAATCACCTTCAAGTGATACTAAAACTCGATAGGTAGATAATATAAAAGTTAGATTAATTGAATACTTCTTTTCTCCTTTGGAGTTTGTTGAGTGATGATTTTTTTGAGCCATATATTGATGAATGTAATCATTGATATCTGAGTAGGAATACATTCCATCTGTAAAAGTAATTGTTTGCCAGGTGGAGCCATCATGAGTATATTTGATTTTATTGTTGTCGTAATCACTTCTAATGTTGTACCAAGAGTAAGTCATGGACAGCCGATCAAGAGCAAGTTCGTGTTTCTTATCAGGGTCAAGTTTCAGAGATGGATTAAACTTTATAGTAAAATCACCAGGTCTGCTTGTTCCTCTTTTTTCCCTATTAATTGAAGAAATGTGGATAGCTCGTTCTTCCATTTTTTTATCTTATTGTTATATAATTTTTTAGTAGATCGTTAAGTTGTTTTTTTGAGATTACTTTCATTTGGTTGAGAAGATGTGCGATTTGAGAAAACTCAGGTTACACCATTATTCCCAGCAAGAATTGAACCACCTAGTAATTCAAGTCTGTCTAGAAGTTGAAGTGGATTGTTAAAGTAAATACCTTCCCCTACCTTATATTTAAGAGATCTTAAATAATCTTTCATAGTATTTCTATATTTCATTAGTGTTCCTTTTTGCATTTTTTTAATTTTAGTATCAGCTTCATACACTGGAGATGGATTTTTAGCTTTATTTCTACCACTAATTTCACCAGTTAACTGTTTTATATTACCTTTTAATTTTTCTAAATTTAGATCTAAATCTTCTGGATTAATTTCAAAAAAATCATTTGGTCTTGGGTATCCATATTCTTTTAATATCTTTAAATCTATTCCTTCAAAGTTTTTTTCTAAATTTAAATATCTATCCTCTGGAGGAGTGTGTTGTGGCACCCAATTTTCATTCCAACCTGTTACATTATCATAATCACCCCAATATTCATTGGGATATGGTAATTCCCTCATATCAGCTAATCGGTTGAACTGTTCAAAACCTTGAGTAAGAGCAAGTTGATTTTTTTTAAGTTGAGCTATAGTTTCGTTTTGCTGCTCATCAATACTTTTTTTAATACTATCTTGGGACTTAATAAGTGGTTTAAACGTCTCTTTAAATCCCTCTCTCATATCTTGTTTTTGCCATTTTGTTGTTTTTATAACATCTCTCACCTGTCGAGTCAAAGCATCGGCTTCAATTTTATTTCTTGCAAGTTTTTTGTATTCTTCAATATCCATTTTATCTATTGATTAAATAAAAATGGAAATACCAAACTATGATAGTACCGATGACATTGATAAAAAATATAAACAGTTATTTTCTTACATGCCATCAGACACATTTCGGATGTTAATCTGTGGAAACAGTGGAAGTGGTAAAACTAATTTGTTGTATCATATGTTAATTAAACCACTACTATATTATGATGAGATTTATCTTTACGCGCGTAATCTAGAACAGGATAAGTATCAAAATCTAATTCAAAAAATGAGGGAGTTGAGTAGTAAACTGGGGTATGAAATACTTCATGTAAGTAATGATGAAATAATACCAGTGTCAGAAATGGATTACGAAGACAACCAAAAACTTGTGATATTTGATGACTATGTTTGTGAACGCAACCAAAGACAACTGATTGATTATTTCATTCAAGGTCGACATAAGAATTGTTCGGTGGTGTATCTCAGTCAATCGTTTTATAAAACACCAAAGGACATTCGGCTGAATTGTTCTCATTACTGTTTATACGAATTTCCATCATCTAGGGAAGCAAATAGAATATCATCTGAGTTAGGAGTTAATAAAGAAGATTACCACGCAGCAACTAAAAAACCGTATTCATTTTTATACGTTGATAAACCAAGAAAACGTATTGCAAAAAAATTTACTGGTAATCTAACCAATAATTAAAATGGGAATATTTAACGAACATTCTGCTAATCATCCCTTTGCTAAGGGAATACAAGGAGCACCAGGAGTAGGATTTAATCTCACTTCAAGTGGGGATTATGATATGATAAATAAAAAACTAAGAAATGTTGGTGCACCTATTGCTAATACTGATGCTACAAACAAAAAATATGTAGATGATACGCTTTTATTAAATAATGTGGCTATGAGTAATTATTTGAAAAAAGATGGTACTGTTGCAATGACTGGTAACTTAAATCTTAACAACAATAAAATAGTTGGCCTTGCTACTCCAGTGTCAAACACAGATGCTGCAACTAAAAAATATGTGGATGATAATGCTGGAAGTCCAGATTTGAGTGATTACTTGGAAAAAGATGGTACTGTTGCAATGACTGGTAACCTTAATGTTGGTAGTAATAAAATAGTTAACCTCAGTGACCCAACCACAGATCAACAAGCTGCTAATCGCGGATGGGTTCGTAAACAAATAGAAAGATTTGATCATCATTCTGGAGAAGGAACAAGTGGTGTATTTACTATAACAAATCCAGCTGCGCCCACGACTTTGTATCTACAATATATCTCAGGTTCATCATTTGATGATTTTGTTTTTACAACATCAGCACCTGGTCAACCTCTTGTAGGATGGACACCAACTGCTAACACATACATTAACAAAATAGAATTTCAATTTGGTTCGCGAAATATAAACGTTGACTTTTTGTGGTTTATTCCCAGAGATGACTCCCATTCCAATTCTAATTTTTGGGTAAGTGGAAATCGAACTGGCACTTGGTCATTAAATATTCACAAGTCTTGGAATTATAATATGTCAGGAGTAAAACTAAGAACCCATAACAATTCAAATCACACAGCTATCACTTGTCGGCTATTCACTGATCTACCAAAAGCAATAACCAAACCACTTAAGAAAATAGAAATCAACACACCTAAAATTGTAATAAGTGGGGTTGTAAAAGCTGATGTCAACCTTGATGGTAATTCAATAAAGAATCTGGGTGTACCAACCCAAGACAATGAAGCAGCAACCAAAGGTTATGTCGACAATCTAGTTCATCATACTGCAGTTCAACCAAGTCATTATAAAGATGAGTTTGCTTATCTCATGTCAAGTGGGTCTCAATGGACTGATGAAATAGATGGAGGAGTTAGTTTTGTTATAAGAAGTATAGGAAACTTAACTCCTTCTAAAGTTAATTTTCATGACTATAACCACAAAGTTATTTACATGTCTATAATCAAAAATTCTCAAGGTAAATGAGTTTATTTGCTCGCAAATAAAAAAATTTATGTCACCTACACAATAATATGTAGTTATTTACACAGTTTAATGTAGGGTTGAGGTGGTTGTTTTTGTGACCTGATAATGTTCGTCGACATGTACAGGTGATTCTCTTGACCTTTGCTTCTTACTATATAATAGGTAAAAGGTACAGTCATGTAAAGTATCGATCACAAGATAATCAGGAGATCTCAGGGACCACTTATATCCCTGGAACACGTTCAGTAAAATTACTGTAGTCCTCGTTCCGTACATTTACTCAACATGTGCAGTAATTTTACTCTCCACGTTTTCAGTAAAATTACACAATCGCATGATCGTTTTTCTCGAGGAGTTATAAGGTGTGAACAACTTCGATTCCACTCACAATTTGCAAGCTCAATCTTCGGACGTTCAAGAAATCAAGCCTACGGCAAAGTTAAGTACTTTCCTTTTACTTCTGTCCCCTTCCTCTTTTCTATGCCATGGAACAAAATTGTAAAGTTTTGATAATGGGACATTCCTTCGTGAAACGTTTTCATTATTTCCTAAAGCAGCGCCGTGACAAACGGACGCTAGCTAATTTGAATTTGTCATCTATAGAAATCTGTTTTTCTGGGATTGGGGGAAGAACTGTCGCTAAACTTCGTTCCTTCGATTTAGGGCGCGTCAGAGCCTTTCAGCCTCATGTAGTTATTTTAGAGATAGGTTCTAATGACCTCTGTGAGGCCGGGCAACGCCCAGAAACTATTGGCTCAAACATCGAGGACTTTGTCCGCATGTTACACGGGCAGTTTAATGTGAAGTTTGTGGTGGTTTGCCAAATTCTTAATAGAGCGACAGCCCCTTCGCAACATCCCGACTACAATTTGGGTGTTCAGGTCTTGAACAATTACCTTAAAGTTGTCTTGGAGCCCCTGTCTTATGCCGAGTTTTGGAACCACAAAGGCCTACGAAGACCAAGCATCCCCATGTTACTGCGGGATGGCGTTCATTTAAACGACCGGGGCAATTATGCTTTATATCGTAGTTACAGAGGGGCGATTTTGTTTGCATTAAAGAAACTTTTTTCCCTAGCTCAGAGGACCTGACTGGTTCGAACACGTCAGATCGCACAGGCATTCACCTTTCTTTGTTTTTGTGTACTCTTTTGAGTTTATATTGATATGTTTTAAGGTATATATACCTTATTTCCGGAACTTTTAGCATGTTCATTGCGGCATCTCATTTTACTGGGTTTGCCAAACATGTTGCCGATTTGTTGTTTGCCTGCTTATCCACATTTATCTCTGTTTAAGTGAATGACCTGGCGATCAACTTTCTTGGTCCGCTATCCCATTCCACCCTCTTTGCCTATGGTCGCTAGCTCCTTTATTTCGCATTTGTAACATTCGTTTATCAGGGCCAGTTTCTTAGTCGTTCGAAAGGTTTTGTCTGTTACTTTTAGGGCACTACTCGGATCCGCCAGAATGATGACTCGTGGAAAACAACGCCTGAGTAAAGGAACAAGCGCTACACAAGGCAAAGCCACCAGCGTTGGTGCTAAAAGGTCTAGTTCCACCCGTTCTGTCCCTTCTGTGGCACGCAAGCGATCACGACGAGTCCCTCCACACAACGGCCCTGTCCAAACACCCCATCTTGCAGACGCTACGCATCCAGCTGAACTCGAAAGGCAACCCCTCACGGGCAATTCCACCACTGCAGTGGATCGTCAAGACCTAACGACCTCATTGATCCCGTCGTCGGTCTCCATTCCGGATCTGACAAAGGCAGTGTCAGCCGCTGTGATAAAAAGTTTATCTGAGGCAGGCGTTATCCCGTCGGCGAACACTGTTCCAACCACAGAGCAGAATGCTGATCCAGCTGCTGCTGTACAGGAGTCAGTGGCAGCTGTTGTTCAGGATTTAACTGGTGAGGGCCATAATTTTCAATCAAATAATGATTCTGTAATTTCGGGCAGTCCCGATGCTAACAGTCGGCCTGGTACTATTCACAAGTTGATTTCCGTTCCCTTAGCGAGTAGGGTATCCGAAAAACTGCAATCTAAAATCTGGGCAAACGAATATGTCGATTTAGGTAGCCTTTTCGCAACGTTGCCCGGGGACCCCAAATACAATTTTACAATAAAAAATTTACCTGGGTCTTCAACGCCAACTGTTAGTCTCGAGCCTGTGCAAAACACCAAGCGCATAGCTACAATCGATCAGTGGACCTCTGCATTTCAAATTTTTGTTGCTATTTACACAGTGCGTTTTCCAGAAACGGCACCGGCCTTGATGAAGTATAGTGCGACGGTGCGTGATTTAGCGGCCAAAAATGCGCATTGGCGCTATTACGATGAGAATTTCCGCTATTTGCGGCAAAAATCCCTTTTTCCCTGGGATGAAATACAATGGGAATTGTGGTTGCAGGCGCACCACATGACCCGTAGTTCATTTCCAGCTTCTCCAGGAAACAACGCTAATAAACAATCGTCTCAGCCCTTTCCCAAAGGCTTTTGCTGGAAGTTTCATCAAGGCGAAAAATGTTTCGGCTGTAACTTCAAACATGAATGTTTCAAATGTGGGGCAACCCATCCGGCTTTTAGATGTCGAGGGACCAAACCCTCTGCCGCTACATCACGCCCCGCCTCGGCACATGCCGCTACCAACACCAATCAAAATAAGTAAATTAGAGTTTTATTTAGACGGCTATCCACCGGCGTCGAAGCGCTATCTACTAGATGGTTTCTTAAGAGGGTTTTCTCTTGATTACGTCGGACATCACGAGACGTCCTTCTGCAATAATTTGCTGTCAGCAATTCAAAATCCTTCAGCTGTCAATGAAAAACTTTCCAAGGAATTAAAATTAGGTAGAATAGCTGGACCTTTTTCTGAAAAGCCTTTTTCTTCATTGCGTTTATCGCCGTTAGGTTTAATCCCTAAGAAGGCGCCAGGGGAATTTCGCTTAATTCATCACTTATCTTTTCCTTATGGCACATCTGTCAATTCTCATATTCCTACGGAAGCATCTTCAGTTCGCTACGCATCAATCGACGATGCTATTAGGATTATTAGGCGCACAGGCAGGGGCTGTGCGCTTGCAAAGACAAATGTCAAAAATGCTTTTCGATTGATTCCGGTTAACCCAAATGATTACGACTTGCTTGGTATTTTTTGGCAAGATCACTTTTATTATGATAAGTGCTTGCCCATGGGCTGTTCCAGCTCGTGCAAGATTTTTGAGGCATTTAGCTCCGCGTTAGAATGGATTGCACGTTACAAATTGTCAACTCCGGGTATTCTACATATCTTAGACGATTTTCTCATCATTGAGCGTGATACAGTTACATGTTCGACAAAACTTTTATCGTTCTTAACAACTTGTGACGATTTAGGGGTTCCCATGGCGCCTGAAAAGACCGTTGGTCCTAGTACAGTTCTTTCTTTTGCGGGTATCGAACTTGATACTTGCAAGTTGGAAGCGAGGCTTCCTCAGGATAAGATAGACAAATGTACTAACATGATACAAGATTTCCTAAAGCGCAAGAAAGTCACTCTAAAAGACATGCAATCTCTAATAGGGTTGTTAAATTTTACCTGCTCAGTAGTTGTGCCTGGAAGAACATTTCTCCGAAGAATGATTAACCTCACAGTAGGCGTCAGGCGACCGATGTATATGATTCGCTTAACGAGCGCAGTAAAAGGCGATCTTCACTTGTGGTTGCAATTCCTTACACAGTTCAACGGCAAATCGTTCTTTTTAGATTTCGTTTGGCTTTCATCCGATATGATACACCTATACACTGATGCTTCAGGCTCATTAGGCTATGGCGCGGTTTTTGGTAGGAACTGGTTATATGGCGCTTGGCCCAAGCGTTGGAGCTCGCTTAATATAGTCATACTTGAAATGTTTCCGATTGTAATTAGTGTTGAAATATGGGCCAATAGGCTGGCCAATAAGTGTGTCACATTCCATACAGATAACCAAGCGCTTGTGGAGGTTATCAATAAGAAAACCACAAAAGATAAAAAACTGTTGGTTTTAGTCCGCTCCTTGGTTTTGTCATGTTTGAAGCATAACATACTTTTTAAGGCAGTTCATCTGCCCCGTATTTGTAACACAAGCGCTGACGCATTATCGCGTTTACAGGTAGACAAATTCAAGTCCCTCGACCAGTATGCAGCAGCCGAACCGACAATTGTTCCTCCACATCTGCTACCAGAGAACTGGCCGATATAACTAAAACACTTTTAGAGGCTAGCATCAGTAGCGCTTCAGTTAAAGCTTACAAAAGGCCCTGGGCACTATTTACCTCTTGGGCCCAGCAATTTTTAGGTGACATGCTTATTAAGCTACCCATTCAACCAGCTATTTTAGCTTTGTTTATTGCTCATTTGTACTCTTTGAAATACGCAGCGTCGTCCGTTACGTCTTATGTTTCTGCCATTAGTTACGTACATCAATTAGCTGCAGTGGATGATCCCACCAAAGCAGCCATTATAAATCAGCTCCTTAAGGGCTATAGGAAGTTAGCTCCCACTACAGATATTCGTTTGCCGATTACGTTACCAATCCTAAACAAGCTATTAGGATCGTTTCAACACACAGTCTCATCAGCATATCAAATACATTTGCTCTCAGCTATGTGTGCCATTGCATTTTTTGCATTTCTGCGAATAGGAGAAATAACAACAACTTCCGGTGAGAGCACTAATCTCATTAGAATAACTCAGTTAGATCGCTTAGTGGATAAGAAGGGAAACGTCAAAGCCCTTCAGCTTACTCTTATTAACTACAAACACAGTGACCCGGGACAGAATTTTGTTGTTTACATTTATCCTGAGTCCTTGTGCTGTCCTGTACAGTTGCTTTTGCAATATGTTTCACTTAGAGGTTATGCTCCGGGTCCCTTGTTTTGCTGGCCCGATGGGACGCCTATCACTAGGACATTTTTTGTCACGAAGCTTAAAGCTGCCCTGAAGTTTAACAACCTTGACTGTGCTCTTTACAAAGCTCATAGTTTCCGTATTGGAGCCGCTAGTTGGGCTACCGCTAAAGGTTTTTCTGACTCTCAAATTCGTTTACTAGGTCGCTGGAAATCAAACGCCTTTCCCAAATATATCAGAACGCCTAGTTTAGGTACGAATTTTACGTAAGCAAGCGTTTAGCTGTTAATATCCCGAAACACAAGCTGGCGCTGTGTTTATCATACCCTAAGTCTGCATTTATAAGTCAACAGCCTGCGGGTGGGGCCGGCCGCTGAAACAGCGTCCTGTGGCCTTTTATCGTGGCCCTCACCTTTGCTAGAGCTTAAATAAATTACTTTTAGTTTCTTATTTCTTGGATTTCTTAGTTATGTAAATAAAAGCGGCCATCTGGAATGGCCAGAATTTTAATCCCAACTGTTTGTTGCTATTTTTTATGCACTCTAGCAAACTAAGCTTGGCTGTTGACATTAAGTGCACTCGGAGTTGGTATTATTTTACCATATTCGTGAAAGGGGACATAAATATATTTATAAGATGGGAATTAATTTTTTTAGACTAGCTGTAAATACTGATTACACGTTGTGTTTAGAAATACTCAACACAGATTATAATCTTTGGAATAATAAAAATAAAATAAGTGTTGACAAAGGATAAGTGTGTAAAATAAGTGTTGACAAAGGAACTTCAACAGGATTGTCAATTGGAAATGTAGGTGTAAAAAAACTATCCCATAGGTACGCTGATCCAACAGGGAAAACACAAACTATGTACTACCATAGAATAATAGTTAATTTCCGAAAGTTGTTATCTGGGAATAAGTTCTTTCTTCACATTTTGGTTGATATTCTTCGTGGTGGATATAACTTGAATACATATCCGAGACAGTTTTTAGGGGTTTATATGATTGCTTATGGTATTATGGGGACATTTAGCAATATCGATCCAGTTAAAGTTTACGACTATCACACCGCATTTGATATTAAACCAACAGAAGTTAAGTATAATGTTGACATTAAAACAAATAATAAAAAAATACTAAATATTGCTCTCGATAGAAACAGTAACAATAGCGCTGCCACAGTTGCTATGGTTAATGAGTTAGTTGATTTTACATCAAATATTATTTACAGAAAATATTTTAAAGATTTTTTTGACTTTACTAACGCAAATAGTTACGTGATAAATAAACAAGGATCTGGAGTTGTTTTTAATGCTTTATCCTCTATTACAGGTAATTCTGCAAGAAATCTTACTTTTCCAAATAAAACAGTTGACATTATAAAAAAAGATGGATTGAATGTTAATGGTTATACTATTTCTTACTCACCTGTTACTGGTCATACAAGTTACACGTTATGTATTATTTTTAATCTTTGGAGAAATAGGAATTTTAGCATTACAAAAAAAGATATAAATAATAATCAACTTTTATTTTTATATTATCTTAATGTAAATAATACACTAAATTTACAAATTAGTAATACAAGAAAAAATATACCAATCCCAAGTAGTTTTAATGGAAAAAAAGTAGTTTTATGGTTAGCAGAAAATATTAGAACAAGTACTACAAAGGTTAAAATAAGTAACTACTCCGCAGAAATAGTTGCTTCAGTTGTTAGTCACTCAGCTAATCAAAAATTTGAGTTTTTAGATCAAGATGGAATAATCGAAAAATTTATGTATTCACCAAACTTTTACGACACTGACTCTGTAGAATATCACAAAATAATTCTTCAAGAAAAGTTAAATGGAACTTATGTATTATAGTGGAAGCTACTGCTCAATAATGTAAACAAAAGAATAAATGAAAAGAAATAGTAGTAAAAGAAAGAGTATTTTTGAATTTAATCATATTGATAAAGATTTATCAGAGGAACAATATAACACTATTTCTAATCTCTATAAACACTATCATAAAAAACATTGGTGCTATAAAAAATCTTATAAATCTTATAAATTTTTAGATAATTTTTTTACTATTACTAGTTTGTCTCTTATTGCTGTTAAGGCACTATTACAGGAGGATTAACACTAAATCCTATTATTCTTGGAGTAATAAATGGAGCAGGAGTAATTGTAGCTGGAATTACAAAAAAGAAAGATTTTAAGAAGAAGATAGAAACAACAAAGCTGGCTTATACTACTTATGAAAAAGTATTAGTAGAACTTCGATCAGCACTCAGAGGAGATGAGTGGAATAAACAAGAATTTATAGATCGTATTAAAATATTAGATGAAATGATAATTGATCAATGTCCATCAAGTGTGGATAACTTTGCGGAAAAATATAAAAATAAATTTAATATATAAAAAAATAACTAGTTTACCTTTTAGATAAATAGAGTAACCTGATGAATCCATACTCTACATTTTATTCCAAGTTTTTGATATTAGTACTATATCAAAAATTAAATGTTTTTTTCAATTCTGTGAATTACTTTGTGATGATTATTAAGAGTTTTCTTACTACAAAATGCTTTTGGGCAATATTTACAAAGAATACGTACACCATCCATATAATTATGTATAAATTTACTGATCTTATCATAATCATTACTCAAAATAAATGCGTAATCATTATTTCGGTACCTCTCTTTCATCTTTAGTTGAAATTCTGATACACAGTAATTGTTAGTTGGTGATTTGAATTCAATACAGAGACCTTTATATTCCCTGTGGTAATCTAGAATCATTAGATCTGGTTGTCCTCGTTGATATCCTTTTTTATAGGAATCTAGTCTTTTTTCCTCTGTATCTTGATTCTCTCCCAATCCAGCTACTAATATTGAATCTGGATAATAATTTCTAATTAGTTGTACAACTTTGTAATGTAGATCTGTCTCATTTTCTATTTTAAACATTTTATTATTAGGGTTATCAAACATTTTGTAAAAACCATATTTTCTTATCGAAGGTAGAACTTGTGAGGTAATCCAATGTTTGAACTTTTTAGCTGTTTCTAATTTAGAGGATAATACAAGGGAGTAGAAGCCTGATTCATTTATGTAAGTGCACATACTACCACATGGAGCCACCGTCCCCGTTTTGTGGACGCTGGTATGAGAAGTAAATATTTGTTGTTTATCCTCATTATCAACATGTCGTGATAATGCATCTCTTGTTTTACTATAGCCAAGTATCTCAGCTACATCTTTTCCAAGAAACCAGACATTTTGCTTTTTATCGATAAATGATTTTAACTCAATTCCTAAATCTTCATTTTTATAACTTTTCTCAATCATGTTTGTCATTTTATATTAAAATTATATTCTTAAAGTCTTTATTTTCAATATTTAGATAAATATTGAAAAAACTAATTCGTAAAATCCTGGTTCATTAATATAGTAAATAAAAGTTCAACCCCGTGATTCATGGGGTTGAACTTTTTTTATTTTATTACTTAAACCTGCTTCGGTGATTATTATACAATTTTGTTCTCCTCCAAGGGGGCCCTGAATTGGGGCCTCCTTTTTATATTTTTTACTCTAAACATAATATATAAAATGATTAGTACAATAGTGGAATATGTTAATCTTTACTTTCCAACTTATAAAACACCATTTTATCCGGATAACTTCATAAAAGCTTGTCTAGTTTATCAGTTTCTCTACGCAAAGTATTTTTCACAAAACCTAAAAATAGATCAAATTATTTATAGGTTGACAACATCAAGACACTACCTAAATTCTGATTCAAATATCATTACCAATCACCTGATATTCAGTCTCGCTTTTAGAGCTTTCTGGAAACATTATAGTATTGGAAGAGGATGTGTATATGCAATCAACTCACCTTTCAAAGAATGTGAAGTACTTGGTTATCTAACCGGAATTATTTATTGGTGCTTTCATAAAGGAATAATATAATTCTATAAATAAAATGGCAGCTGTTATTATAAGGCAAAAAGATTTAAATCATCTTGCTAAAACATTACTAAAAGAAATTTTTGAATTTTTACATGGTGAGTATATACTCTCAGAATTTAAAGAAATGAAAGAAATACAAAAAGAATTCCTAGAAAATCTTGCTTCAAATCATATTGATATGTTACACAGACAATTTAAAATAACAGAAGAAAAAAGAGAAGAATTAGTTGATCTAATGAAAATTAACGAAAATAGTTCAGAACTTGAAAAAAAATGTAAAGTTGAATATGTTTCAAAACTTGTAGAAGCTGCTATGAAAGATGGTGGTATTGATATAGAAGGAATATATCAAACTCTTATTAATTTAAAAATAGATTCGGAAATAAATGAAGATCTTTATTATGAAACAAAAGCATTTTTAGATATTTTTAGAGTATTTGAAAGTGGATATAGTTACTTAGAAGATTAAATTTTATATTTTTAAAAAATATAAAATTATTTACTGGTGCTTTCACAAATTAGTGATTTATAACTATCCCACCACTTTTCATAATTTTTTATATTTTGGGGTGATATCTTTAAATAAACTTGACTACTCTTTTCACAACCCATCTCCTCCAAAAGTTTTTTAATTAAATAAAAAATGTTTATCATTCTCTTTCTACAAAATTGCTTGTTTATTATTTTCATTACATGGTTATCTATTGACATTAGACGACTATATAATTCATTCTTTTCATCATCATTTAGATGTATTAATTTAGAAATTTGATCAACCTTTTTTTCATAATAATACTTTCTCTGATAAATACTCTTTTTTATAATGAAATCGATCGTATTCTTTTAGGTCAAAATAACCTAATACATGATCATTCATCGTTCCACACTCTTCACAAATATAATAACCATATTTAATAAAAAAATTTATACTTTGGCAGTTGCGACATTTATTTTTATTATCTATATTCTGTGGTGAATGAGTAAAAGAATGCAATATATCCAGATATTCTTTTATTTGATCTTCCGTGTACATTTATTAATTGTTATAAAATTTATCTTAAAGTTAATTTACCTAAGAGCTAAAGTATTTACCTTATTATCTAGTACTATCCTTTTGTCATCTTCACTACTTAACGCTATTTTGTTAACTTCTTTTGAATAAATTTCATGAGCTTCACTTCTTATAATTTTCATACTTCTCATTTGCTTTTCACCAGTAAATAAACACTCAAAGTAATGCTCAAAATCTATTCCCTTTGACACAACACTCTTCTTTACACCTTTACACTTTTTGGATGTATTACCATCATCAATTTTGAATGTATAAAGTTTTGGACGAAGACCGATAAACTTTGTGATTTGTTTTCCTGCTACTTCATCTTTAAACATACCTATTACTTTTTTGTTATATCCTGTTGGTATTCCAGAAGGATGATTTGATGGATAATCAGATGTGTCAAATCTATAATACACATCATTATATATATCTTTATAAAAATCATCTGTTTTAATTTGGTACATCAACGAGTCAGTATCTGTAAACAATAACTCAGCTTTGTCTTTATATTTTTCTTTAATATATTTATAATGAAAATTAAACATTAGCGTTTTTGACAAATCAAGTATTGCTTGACCAACATATACTGGTTTGTTAAAATACACTTCTGTACGCTTCATATGAACTGCAATAAGATTCTTATCAAATATTGTTGCTCTATCAAAGTTTGGTTTACTTGAAAGTTTAGCAGCTTTGACACGATCATCAATAAGAATTATATTCTGTCTTTTCCTTATGTTTTCTATTGTCTTTCCAAAAACTGAGTTATTCATTAATTTAAAAAAATCTTTCTCAAAACTGTTTTTAGCACACTTTCTTAATTCTGTATTTTTTCTTATATATGGCTCCATCCAAGAAGACTGATAAAATGATATTCCTCGATGAACAGCAGTAATCTTCATTCCCATTTCTAAATATTGTCTAAGATTTCTGTAATGCACAACATAGTTTTTTCGAGGTTTAAAATGACATATAAGTTTTTCAACACCATTAACTTTTATATTTTCAGGTGCAAGTGGATAGTCATTATGTGATTTCCATAGTTTGGATGGATATTCCAAATCAACTTCAAACATATATCCTTTCTTTCCATGATTTGACATACTATGATTTGCACCATCTACAATATCAATTACTTCTTGTTTTGTTATATTAGTTATCCATCTAAATCCATGTGTTGGAAGACTTTGAGTCATAGCCCAACCGTATAGATTGTTTGCATCAAGATATTGAATATAACTTGATGATTTATCAGGATTATAATCATCCATATATTTATTATTTGCTTCTGCGTAACGCTTTGATATATGAGTTATTCCACCACGAATACCACGCTCAATCATCATTAACATATCGTAATCATTTAATAACTCTAAATGCTGACCTGTCTCTTTGAGGCATGCATCCCAAGCTAGACCAGGAGATGTGTAATAATGTGCTGGATCTAGTAGGTTGTAATGGTGGAGGCAAGTTTTTCTAAAGTTTTCAAATACATCTGACAAAAGTAGGACATCAGACTTTAGGTAAAGATCATGATAATCTCTTATTGATTTACATTTGAATGTATTCCATACATTAATAGCATGTTGGTAATCATCATCTGCTATATCTTCATTATTTAGCTTTGAATAGAATTCCTCTTTTGGAGGTAATTGTGTTTCAAATAATTTTTCGAGTGATGAAACATAATCATATGGGTATACTCCTTTACGAGTTAGTAGATTTATATTTTTCTTAAATCTTTTTTTAGTATTATGAAAATCATCTGGTTGAAGATTTGAAACAAGATTGGCAAGTGATGTTTGAAGAAACTTGAATGAATCTATAAATCTTATTTCAAAATTTATTGGTTTGATAAAACCTGATAAATCTTTGTATTCACCAACCTTAATATATTTTGAAAATGAAATATACTTTTCTTCCGTAGATGGTATACAGTTGAGTTCACCTGGAATAGTAGCAAGTTGTTTAATAAACAAATGTGCGTCATAGCCTTGAAGATTGTGAATTATAACTGGTAATACTCTTGGTTTACGACAACGAAGATTACATTTGTTATGTGCTGCCCCGCGGTATTTACCTGTAAAGTGGCAATGATCTCTAACTTTATCACCGTTTAATAATCCACTACAAATATGACAAGTTGTAGCTTTAACAAATGATTTTTGTTCATCTCGTGAAAGTGATAGTTTTTTTGGATGGTGATAATATTTATTATAAATACTTTGTGTTACTTCTGCAATTTTGTTAACAAATATTAATGCTAAATCATCACTATCTTTGTTTTTGGTATAAGTAACTGGCACAAATGAATCTGTTATTCCTTTGATAAAATAACAAAATCCAGACGGTTCGTGTTTTTGATAATTGTAAGTGAAGGATTTATTTGGATCTGGACTGCAATTATTCATTGGTTTAGTAAAACATTCAAAATCTGCATAAACTACAAAAGGCATTGGAATTTGTTTTTCATAATTTTTGAAATATAGCATCGTTCCTTTTTCTGGCATTTTTACAAAAACTGTTTTATTGTTTGAACAGTATTTGATATGATTTTGTAGTAATTCAGGTTTGGTATAATGTGAAAAACACCTTTTGCAAATATGAAATGATTTGTTATGACTTTTAGTTTTTTGAGACTTAATAAAACGATTAAAATGTTTGATTAGTGTGTAATGTGAAGCTCCATCTTCTTCATACAAAAATAAATCTATTGTATTCAAACAATCTCTTTCTGCCATTCTCAAAGGATAAAAAACTCTGTTTTCATTAGCTGAAAAAACATTAATTCCTGGAATACTGGGATTAAGTCTCTCAAACTTGGAAATATCTTTTAATTTCATAGTAAAAGTAATTCCTTTAGTATTAAAAGAATTTTCATACTTCTCTAAATCTTTTAATTTTTGTTCATCTCTTTCTCTTGGATAAAGATATCTAAGTATACACCAAAGAAAGCATTTCTCATCTTTGTTTTGTATATTAACAATTGCTTTTTTGTTTGATATCCAATCTGGAAGTTTGATATAAGAAGACCCCTTTGCAGGATTAAACTCAACAGTATGGATTTCAAATTGTACCACTTCTTTAAAATACCATCCACTACCCTTTTCTAAATAATTTTCTTGTTGTTCTTCATTTTCATCTGTAAACTTATTAATTAATTCATCAACATCTGTTGATTCAATATAAGTATGAGTAAATGATGTAAAAAAAGCTTTATCTATTTCAAAATCTATAATTCCATCTTTACCAATTAATTGTTGCTCCATTAAACAAACCAAAAAAGTTTTAAATTTTATATTCCTATGTGATAAAAAAAACTTTTTTAGTTTATTTTTAATTTTAACAAAATATTGAATTGGTGTAAGTCCTTCTTCTCCTTTAATAACATATTTATTAGCAAATTTTTCAAGAGATGATTTCTCTCTTACAATTTCTTCTTCATGTTCTATAATAGCTCGCTCTAAAGCTTTACGAAAATAAAGAGGAGTATCTGATGGAATTTTTTTATTTTTTATACATTCCTCAAAATACTCCTCAAAAGTTTTAGGCTTCTTTTTCTTTTTCTTTTTATACTCTTTTTTGATATCAATACCTTGTCTTACTTTCTCTCTATCTTTTTGTAATCTCTTAATTTTTTTTATTAATCTCTTTCTCTCATCTAACTCACTATAATCTTTTTTGAGAGCTTCTTCTTCTTGTTTTATTATATGCCTAATTTGATCCAATGACATATTTTGAAATTCCTTATCTTGTATAAAGGGTACTGAACCCTGAAAACCGTTTTCTTGGTTAGACATGATGTCTTATAATACTAAGCTTATATTATAAGACATAATTTTTTAAGTTTTAATTATTCAGAATCACTATCAGATAAAGAAGTAAAGTCATACTCTTCACTATCACTATTCATAAATCTATTGTAAAGCTCAAAATAAGTAGGAAAATCAGGTTTTAACTGTGACTTAAACTTTTCAAAACTTTCACAAAATTCATCATACTTAATTTTATCATTTGGATCAAAATTAAAAACTGGAAAATTATCTTCATAATACGCGTAAAACACATCAGAGTAAATTTCTAAATCTTCTTCTAATCTATATATAAAATTAACATCTGTTTCTTTTAAACGTAAATGACTTATATCTTGTTGTAATCTCCCATTTTTTTGACCTCTTAAAAAACTATCAAAATATTTCTTTATTTTATTTGCGGATAAACTACTAAATTTTTTTCCTTCAGGAAAATAATCATTTTTTCTTTTAATAAATGATTCTATACTCTTATTTATTCCACGAATGTACAACCACTCTTTTTTATATTGTTGCGCATACTCAGGAATTTTATCATTTTTATTTTTAGATTTTAATTTTAAAACAATGTGCGCAGTTCCCACTTTCATTACTACTCAGAAGAGAACTAACATGTAGGCTTTTGTAAATTATGCTAGCATTTTTTTCGAGCATTTTAGTGAGGCAAAAGCATTGAGCACTATTCGAGCATTTTAGTGGCATTTTCCCCGGAAAATTAATTTTTCCGAGAAAATAAAATACAAATTAACTTTTTTCAGGAGCCCATGCCCCACGAGCTCCTGTGTTTTTAAAGAAAATGAAGACTAAAACTCAAAATTCACAAAAAACCTAATACAGCTGGCTTTTTTTGGCTGTATTTATGAACTTGTACACGTTGTCGTTGTTACTTGCAACACTTGCACGTTTTTGTAAGTGTAAACTTTGAAATTAATTTAAAAAACCGTTTGTATATTGAGCATTATTCGAGCATTTTAGTGACTTTTTTGGGGAGACCGAGCATTTTAGCGGGAAAAATGGAGCATTAAGGTGGAGCATTTTAGTGGGGAAGCGAAAGCATAATGTACAAAAGCCTACTAAGATGGCTAACAAGTTCCTGGAGAAAAGGATTTCTGCTGCCATGGAAGAGTTGAAAACAGTTACAAAACAAAGAGACTACCGGGCTACAAATCAAAATATCTACAGCTTCATGCGTCTCTTGAATCAGAATTCTCTTAAATAATGCAAAGAAGCAGGCAAGACCAGCTGACTGGTCAGTTTCTATGCCCTCCTGTCTGTGTCGTACTGTTTTTAGTAACTATCTGTTTTATTTCATTTGTACCCAAAATCTAAGAAGTAAGAGCTTGTTACTTGTCAATCGTTCTGGAAGTCCAGTGATTGTGACGGAATCCATTATTGAGTTTGTTGTTGTTTATACGCTGTGAGAATTAATTCTGCGTCTTGTGTTTAGCAACACTGAATGTGGAGCGAAGCAGAATTGAAACCATGGCCTCAATGGACCACAAAATAATCAGAGTCTGTCTCAACATCTTAAGCTTTTCAAAGACAACCAGGATTCTTCGTGCCGGGGGAACAATTTATTCCCAGTTAAAGCAAACTGAATTTTAACATCCAAGACTAGGCGCAAAACACATCAAAAGAGAACTTACAGAAACCAGAGATTTCTCTACATAAAAAATACGTGGCACTTAATTGTTGAATCGTATAGAGTCTTTATGAAAATCAATTTGTATATTAAAACTATTTCCCTCCGCTTCCGTTCTGCTGTTACATATACTTCCTCGTATCGCTCAGCTGAGCCGGAGTTACTTTTGTGGAGACAATCGTTTTCATTTAGTACTGAAGTAGTTCACTAAGTGTAGTTAACAGGTCAAGAGTTGGCTGAAAAAAGAGTTTATTTGCCTGCAAATAAAAATGTTTATGTCACCCAGTCACGCAATCATTAATGTTAGTTTACTAAGAGGGGCACTCTTTCCTAGTCACGCATTCAGCTTCAACATAGGTAATAGGCAGGGAAGGGGTGTAAGCAGGGTCCAAATTTGAAACAAAATAGTCAAGCATTTATCACAAGATTATCACGAGATCAATCGGAAATTTACTAGCCGGGAAATCACTAGCTGGGGAATTACTTGCCGCAATATTACTCGCTGTAAAACTACTAGTCACGAGCTCGGACACGTTAACCGGAAGTGGACTTTTCGCATTCCTGGGCAGTGTTTTTGCCCCAAATTTTCGGCAAAATGGCCTCTATAACTGTACAGACACTTGATACAAATTTGGTAGCGTCAAGACGTATTGAAGGAGAAGAGACCTCACTTCCGGTTAACTTTTGCGCTCAAAAACGTCTTTACTTAAAACTCCCATTGCAAGTGTAGAGTTGATGCCAGTGTCCACAGGAAAAACGGAAAATAGGATCTATTTACTGTTTTAATTTTCAACATTTTTTTTCTTCTTGCTCTGGCCACCTTTTCACGTACAAAAATAAAAATTTTGGACAGAATTTTAATTAAGAGCATCGCTGACCTAAACAATCACCTGGTATTTCAAGAACAATTAAGAGCGATGAAAGTTTCATTTCAGTTAGCTTATTTATAGGCCCTTGCACAGCTGGAAGAATAATTTACTTTGAGTCAAATTTCAACTGCACCTGCTGCATATTTAAGGTTAATAGGTTCGAAACCCCGATTTAAGCCTGACTTCGGTTTTAATAACCGTCTCTAGGAAAAGTTTTACAAGGAAAAATTATATACATATTAACAGCACTAACAGAAGGGATGTCAAACCCTAATTGGTGTTCACCTATTTTTTATTCACCATTTTTTAATATTTTAAAGGAAGAACTTAGTTCCCAGTCGTTTTGTTTTTAAAACGCTGTTTACATTGCTTGCATGTCTTCAAATAAGTATTGCTCAGTAGTCAATTTCGTGTCTAAGGCAGTACTTCTATAGAAACCAAGGAGCAAGCCATTTAAGTAGAGCTAACTATTGTAGAAAAAAGCTGGACTAGAAACAAGTGCTAGTTTTAAACAGAAAATAATTAAACATAAAACATATAAAGAAAACATAATCATTCACGGAAGTTTGCAGCGGGAGGGAGTTAATTGAAGATTGTTTTGTCTTATCGTTTATATATTCCGTTGAACTTTTAAAGTTAAATTTCCCGTATAGATAAAGTACTAACACGTAAAAAATAATGAACTTTTTACATGAAAACCTAGGGTAACGGTTATTTAAAAAATGGGCCTGTTAATAATTTGCCAATGTTTAAAGCCGGTGTTGCGTCTCAGTTGAAATGTTTAATATACCAGGACACATAGTTAGGCTGCCGGATTCCAACTCTGTATTCTCTGCTTTAAATTTTCGCTCAAACCAGGAGTTGTTTATCTGTAGTTTTAGTTCAAACATAGGAAATGCTTTTAAACAACAGACCACATTCGGTATAAAAATTCAGCTTAATGGAGAGTCTTGACGGACACAAACAAAGAAAATAAATAAGCACAATTATTTATAATTTTTTTCTGTTTCTGGTTCTCCAGGGCTCGCCATCGTGCTGAATTTTAATATATCGAAAGTGGGCTGTCGCAAATTGGCATGTTTGTTTAGAAAAGTCCCTTGAAGATGTATGTTAATTTAAAAGTATTTGCTATATTTTAACTTAGCTGTCCCAGTTGGCCTTATTACGCGAATATATATATTTTTAAGGATTAACAGCAGATATGAAGTTAGAAATTCTCTTAATAATACAGGTTTGTGTTATCTTTTTCATATTTCCAACTGCCATTTAGTCAGGTAAAAACATTTCCTACAAGGTGGTTATGCTAGCCCCCTTTTTTAACTTTTCTTTACAGAGTCTCCTAGCTGGTACAAAGGCAGCTATTAACTGTAAGTGTTAATATGTTTTTAGTGCGGTAGACAATTTGATTGGAATCCAAGCCAAAACTTGAAAAGTTTTCCTAGTATCGCCACTCTATTTCTGGAAGAGATTATTAGTATCATAGTTTTATGATCATTTTTGAATGAAATAATCCTGCAGTTTTATTTTCTTAACTTATACCCCAGTTAAGATGATCTCCTTAAATAATTTACAGGAGTTTGGTCCTTAAAAAAATTATAAAGCCCCTTAATGCTTCCGTTAAATTCGTTTTGTTTCATCACGAACGGTACAGACAACCTTTATTCCTGATTGAGGAGATCTTTTTTGTGTTGAAAGCCAGTTCAAATATACAAGTTTCTTATACCCTTTTACACGATTATACTTTACGATGGGTACTTTACGACATTACATATGACTAGCTGCTCGCAGTTGGCTTAGTAGTTCATCTGGCTACAGCAATGTACCTACATAGGGAGGGTACAAATCCCGTTAAAGGGTGAGTTTTAAATACTTTTAGGATTAAACAAACACGCAACTGTTTAAGATACGTGTGCATAACTGCAAGCCAGGGCCTTTTATGTTGAAATTTATGAATTTGACACATCCTTTTACTGAATGCATGATCTGCCAAAACCAAGCAAGAGGTCAGTGTTTGCCTGAAGCTGTGCACTGAATATGTCTCTTTCTACTGTCTGATGTTCGGTATAGGCTAAGTGGAAGTCAACATTGTTAACAGCTAGTGTTTGTATCATGACAGGATTAGGAGACAACGTCCTTCTTCTAACGGCTAATTTGACCCTTTGTTAAGGAAAACGAAAAAAGAAAATCACATGTTTAGTAAAAATATCAAAATCGGTGGAAACAATTGATTCTTTGAATATTCATTTTCAAAGAAATTCAGTTCTTCCGTCACAGGTACTACAGGTAAACCTGTCACAATTTTGACAAATTGTTCTCTTACAACAGCCGGCTTATTTACACAATATAGAAGAGAAGAGCAACCACATGGCCTACAACATAGCAGATGATTCTTTGGTTCCTTTACGTCTGCGATCCGTGACGACAAAACTTTTTTAGCCAATCCCAGCAATTCGTCTCTTGGTGGAAATTATCACTGTTTGTATTTTGATGAATTTAGTGACAAGGCTCGTTAAATTCAGACGAATTCATTTCAAAGATTCCCATTCAATTAAGATTCGATGGTTCTGGGACATATAAAATACGTTCTCCGTGTTCGCCTGACGAATAAAACGCAGGAAAAGATCGACTCCTGTAAAACGTTTGTAGAGCGCCTCAAATTCGACGTCGCTCAAACGACGCCTCGAATTCAATGCATACATAATGTTATGTCTAATAAGTTATTATAACGTACGGAAATTGAGCCGTTTGGCTGTTTAAACGCCGGTTTCCTTCAGTGCGTATGGGCACATGTTCGCTTTACCATCATTCTCAGGGCCCATCGCTTCTTTTGGTCGATTAAAACCGAAAGTCTCTGGGGACGAGAATGTTGATATAGCACCAATTTTGTTATTTCCCGCGTATAGTGGAAACAACATGGCTCTCTGCACAAAACTTTGACTCCGAGCTGATACCGGGAGCTGTGTTAAGATTTTTGATCTCGAGTCAGCTCAAATCCGCCGAAAATAAGGGTAAATAGTTTTCTTTAACCGCCCCCTCTCCCATAACGGCCTTCTTGACCCTTTCTTCGCTGTATCTTGCTCAGACCACTACCCACCATCCTGAATCCAAACATTTTTCATTATTGTTATTTCCTTTCTAGCCGGTAATCTCATAATAGGAAACGGTGAAGAACTAAAGATCAACACAACTACACCATCCATAGTTAATAACAACTGCCCCAGTTGTAATTACAACGCATCACATGAAAATAGATCTTCCTCAAGCTCGCATGGTGAACATCTCGCTGCCGTGATTAGGTTCAGTGGTAACATTGAGTTTAGAAACGGTTCAACAGTCCAAGTATTTGGAAAGTATGGTCTGAGTATAACAAGTCAGAATGGACACATCTTAATAGAAACTGATATTGGCATGACGTGTACAGAGAAGGTGCTGGATGAAACATGTCTCGGTGGGTTCACACAGTCATCAGTAGAGCCGTTCAAGGATCGCAATCAGAAACCCTTATATAAAGGTAAGAGAATCTGCGTTATTTGCCTTTCTCACATTTGCATTTGGTTTGCTGTTGCTTTTACACTAAATTTATCTGAGAGGTCGAGGTACAAGGCATAATAAGACGGTATAATTACGAACAGTAAATCGCTGAGTCTCTCAACGTTAAACCTTCGGAAGTAAATTCATACTCAACCACGCGGCAAAATTGGTTTCCTTGAAAACTTAGTGTGATATAATAGTTCAGAGGGATTCCACGTTTTGAAGTGCCAAAAACATTGCCTCGAACTCATGCCACACCCGTACAACTGAGGTCAGAAGTCATACCAGCTGTTAAAGTTTCCTTGTCACATTAACTTATATTTTGATTAACACCACCTTTCATAACGTTTTATTGTTATGTTATGTGAGTGACTAAAAAACAAATAGAGGAAATTCTAAATATGCTGATCGTCGCACCTTTACAACCTAAAGCTCATATTTGCAAAGGCTATGTTCTTACAACAGATGAAAACATTGCTTCATGATCAGAAACTCACTCACCCATCTAGCGAGGATATTTCAATAATTGCTGAAAATGTTTTCCTTTATATCTAATCAAATTCTCGTAGTTTTAAGAAATAGAGATAAGTCGCTTCCTTAGTATAACTTCCGCGAATAGAATGCTAGTCCATCACGGGAAGAAGCAGTATTATTCCGTATAGTACTTCTTTTTACAACTGGGTGGAAATGGACAGAGTGAAGTACTAGTCAATAAAAACCAAGCGCTGCTTGGATTCCTTCCTCCATTTCTAAAGTGCGATAAAATACCACTTTTCTTGTACTTTGAAGACTGCATAAGACTTCTTGATGTTGGTTAAGTTTTGTAAACAAGAGATTTTTAATGATTTTTCCTTTGTTTACAGGTCTTGGTCCTGGTGGCCTCAAAAAGGCTGCCGGGTTTAGATTGGACACTACTTGCATACCTGGTTCTAGTCATGGTGGAATAGCACTGCCGGCACCGGGTAATATGCTATATTCAGATGAAGAATATGATAAACAGGACACAGTATCACTATTAGGAGGAAGCGGAGGTGAGATAAACTATTTAATCACTTTCAATAGCTTTGTGGCTCTGATCTAAGTAGTAATGAGGGCTGGAACGGAAATGGTTAATAAGAAAAAAACGTAACATCAAGAAAAACTCTGGGCACAGTACAATAATTGTACTCTAAGGCATACTCACCACGACAAATCAGGTCTATATTAGAAGGATTTACTGTGATTTAACTACTTTTTACTAAAATTCTGGAAATTGTTCGTTGTAAGTCAAGTAGTTTATTACTGTGAAAGGTTTCAACCCAGGAGTCATTTAATAAGTAGGATAAGTATGATCGTCCGGGTGAACGTAATCCTGAATAGGACCGTTATTTTTGTCAGTGACTGACGTTTCGACAACCTGTACGGTAGTCATCTTCAGAGTCAAAGTGAGTTGTATCACGTAAATTAATGGTATAAAACTCTGGTTATTGACCTGATTTGTCAATTAATTCGCGATGTTATTGATCGTTTGTCAGTTAAGCCGTGATGTTATTGGCCATGAAGACTCGTAATGTCATTGGTGCGTTTCGTTCCGTGTATTGTCACAGTAAAACACTCGATTATTGTTAGCCAAATTGTCAGTTGTCCAGTCATTCTCTTGTAATTAGTTTTGTTTGAGTGCGTCAATAAATCGTTTGTACGATGCCGGTATCTGACTTCCCTTCCGAGTAGCTGCTCCATGACTTAGTACATGACATGATCAATGTTCTTGTACACATTCGCATTCTCACAATGTTCACAGGGATTTTCAGAGTGAAACGTGGTGGTCTTGGGTATTACGTTCTGTTTCCTCACTGTCGTTTTCAGTGTCGTTGTCGCTCGCGTGGATGTCTTCAGCTTCACTGTCATTCGCAGAAGCTATCTGTTCTCCCTCTTCCTTTCTATCCGATGAACTTTTCACCTTACCCTCGTTCACGGAAGTATTTTCTGCATTTTGGTATCGTTATTAGAGACCTTTAGATTCTAGGACGAGAACGACTACGAGTACAAGATTTCACTTAAAGTGTTTTCGTGTATTCTCAAATAATGACTAATAAACACCCCGGATAGCCAGTCACTGTACATCTTTTCACCAAAAAGAATTAGCACTGTTTTCTTTAAGCTATCTCCCAGCCGCAAAATAATTCAGCCTATAACACTTTATAACTTGTGTCCGCTAACACGACATTCTCGCTAAAACTCGTAATAGAATGACAACGATTACCACTTTTTCCCGCCAAAATGACGCTGGTTCACGCGCGCACTAATTAGTATTGAGGTTATCTGGTACTCGTAGTCGTACTCGTCTTAGAATTTAAAGCTCTCTATTCTTTTTTTATCAAATCAATTCTTTGTTATTGATTAAGCCCTTATCGACTCCTGTCTCCGCAAGTCCATCTATGAACACATTCAACGCACGAGGTTTGGTCACATAATCGTTACGAGGAACTGGAACGCACTCAACTAGCTCGGTAATATTTGTCACGGGAATTATGGGTTTATTTCGAAGCAACTGTCAGGCCAGAATAATATCTCTAGAAGCTGCCATGCTATACAGAAAATCAAAAGCATGCTCTTTACACACTGCTTAAAAAAATTATTACAATTTCAATTAATGGCAAAGGTTTCAGGTAAGTGATGAAAAGAAGGCATTGCCTTAAGGACGGTCTGTAAAAGAATCAAAGACCCCATAGAAGACAGACCATCTTTTAAAAAATATTCATGTAATAAAAACTAAGTTTAAAAGACACACAATTAAAAAAGTAAAAATGCATACGGAGATATGTGCAAAAAAAAATCAATAAAATATAAGAATAAGAATAATTGAAAAACCTCACACATTTCCAACTAAAAACTCCCTCACTCCTTTTTTAAAACTAGCAATAGCTGTTACCTGACAAATAGGCAATGGGATAGTGTTCCACATGTCCATGATCCTACGGAAAAAACTAAACTTAAATGTATTCGTTCTAGCATAATTCTTTCTTAAGAGTACATTCATCTTTTCCCCTTAAAGAATACCGATCAGAATCTGAGAAAAAATGTACATATGTAAATAGATCAATATCTATATAGTAATTCAAGGCTTTATACGGGAATAATACGTCATATAAAAGTCGCCTATGTTCTAAGGACAACAAATTGAGCTTTTTTCTCCGTTGTTCGTAATCATCATTGGTCTTCAAAATAAACTTAGTTGCCCTTCGCTGAATTCGCTCCAACTCTAGCTGTGATCTTGCCAGGGCAAGATACAGAGTTCTCAATGTGGAAACATCTTGAAATCCTTTACAGGTCCTTTTAATTAGACCTAGGATCTCGTTGTCCTTATTCGGTATTTATCAATATGAGTGCTCCAAGACAGATTGAAATCGGTAACGAAGCCAATATCACGGAACTCAGATGTTAGCTAAAGCTCCAGGATATTATTATTTAAGTGTAAGTTAGAGTGAATATGTGTTTTCCTTTTACTGATATGCATTAGTTTAAATTTCTCCACTTTAAACTCCATGAGGTTTTGTTGACTGCATCCATATAAATTGTCGAGATCTGACTGAAATACGGAATGATCAGCTGGATATTTTCAGTCGTCAGCATATAATGACACACAGTCTCCAGGCATTACTACTTCAGGCAAATCACTAATGAAAATTACAAAGAACAAAGGGCCCAATAAGGAGCCCGAGGAACGTCCGATTGAATAGCCCACCATGTAGAATTCATTCCTTCTATGACAACTCTCTGTTCTCTGTCGGTGAGATAATCCTTACATCAATTGAAAAGCGCCCCGGAGATACCAAAATTACCCAATTTTTTGCCGCAGGATATTATGTGCCACTCTGAAACGCCTTTGCAAAGTCCAGGAAAACATCGTCCACCTGTTTGCCCTCATTCAAGGCCTTTGACCATTGACGGTGTGACAAAACTAACTGAGTAGCACATGAACGTCCCCTTACAAGCCCATGCTGCCAATTTGTCAGATAAGGAGCCACATGCGATTATACAGCATTATACACAATCCTCTCTTGACATTTACTCGGAATGGATAGTAATGAAATAGATCGATCATTTTCGACTACATCTTTAGCATCTGCTTTAAAAACCGCAGTATTATTAGCTCGCTTGGGAAAGGCTTCTCAAAAGATCTTTCATCCTTGGCTCTCTATTACCGCTTTCATCATCAAGACTTCCGCTCTTTCATTTTTCACCGTTGTGCTCTTTATCAGCCAAATCTATCTTTTTCTTCATCTCGAGAAGTGCCGGTGAAAGGGAGGCTTCGAATAAGTAACTAATAGCTTCGTTTCCTCTTTTAAAGCATCCAAAAACCTAAGCTTGTAACAACAGGGACCACCCACTTTTACGAGAATTCGCTTCTTAGTAAAGTAAGGGACAATTTTTTTGCTAGGTCTATTTTAGGAGCACCCGGTCTACTAGAGCATCTACATAAGACAACAATTTCCTTTTCTTCGGGGGCTGGAATGTATGTCTTAAGTACTTTGGACTAATACATGCATGAGTTTTGGAGTGTCTGTTCGTAAGAGAAACTGGAGCTGATGAACTGGACAAACAGCTTACAGTCGCAAGAAAACCAGGATTGTTCTTCACGACACGAAACATTGCTACCACACGACAAGTACGAGACAGAGTAGTCAGCTGAACATTCCGAGATGCCATCGAGCTGTCGGTCAGCGGTCATTTTCCTACCGAGGGGTAAAGCTTTGGAGTGGCATCAGTGATAATGTTAAATCTACCGACTCAGTTAACATGTTTAAGAAGCGACTTGTCAAACTACCTCTTTCCGATCAAGAACCAGATTGCAAATAGCAAGTTTTATTTCATTCATTATTTTTATTTTGTAATTATTATTTTTATAAATTACTGTTATTGACTCCTTTTTCTTACAATTTTCTTGCTCGATTGTCTTGTAACTGAAAAGCCCTTTTACACCGTAATTTTTAGGGAGTTATTATAACTCCAAAAATGGAGTAAAAATTTTAGGTACAGGATAACCCCTTTTTTGGGGTTATTTTAACTCCTAATTTAACTCCGAATTTGGGGTCATTTTTACTCCTGAAAAAGAGTTCTTTTTACTCCCAGTCTGGAGTTAAAATTACTCCGAAATGGGGTTATTTGTACTCCTTACATGGGTTGTTTTTACTCTTTTGGAGTTAATTTAACTCTGAAAGTGGAGTAAAAATTTTAGGTACAGGATAACTCCTTTTTTGGGGTTATTTTAACTCCTCAATATCTGGGGTCACTTTTACTCCTGAAAAAGAGTTCTTTAAACTCCTTTTTGGAGTTAAAGTAACTCCACGAAAAATAACTCCACTGCAAGGAGTTAAATTAGCCCCACTAGAGGAGTTATTATAACTCCCTGAAAATTACAGTGTAGGGAGTTGCAATAAAAGTATGTATGTATGTAACTGTAATTAATTAGCAAATTTATAGCGGAGCTTCACGTTCGCGCGCGCGAGCGGAGCCCATACCTAAGAAAATCTGGTAATCTATCTATCCGAGAAATTTTGTTAATCACGCGACCGACTAACCGTACGCCCATCCACCCGTCCGTCCGTACCACAGGGAGACCAAAATGTGAAATGTCTTATTTTCTAGCTAGTGTGGGAGCCTGTAACCTGTTTTTAACCTGCATGATGATAGACATCCATATTATGGTCAATTGACAGGTGTCAAAACACGGTATCTGCTTACCAGTGTCACATAACCTTATCGCCAGCTCAGATGCCAAATCATGGAGGTCGCGTGTTTTTTAAAGTTTTCCCCTGACCAGTTGTTAGCTATTAAATGATTGCGGACTCAAGTTTTGTTTTTTAGTCATATGGTTTTTCTGTAAAGTTAAGTACTTCTAATAGTTTTGTGGTCTTTTCAATAGTGTAAGGTCCATTGTCTGCAGTAAATTGAAAATGCATAAACGGTAGCTTCACTGTTGGCTTTGGCGAAATATATATATATTCGAAATGTGGTGGTGGCAGGGGAAAACAAGAGAAATGTGGTGATGGAGGAAGACTAAGCAAAAAAATCGTTTGGTGGTAGAAAGAGCCAGTTTGCTTTCATCGTCTTACCATGTACAATTTTCGCGCCAAGAATCAGTGAACTGGAACCATGACTATAAGCTGTCTACAATAGACGATGACAGCGGCAGGAAATTGATCGTTCATGCTTACTATACGGCTCAGTGATGTTAATTCACAAGCTTATTCCTTCAACAACATGAATCAACCAATGGAAACTCTTCTTAGCTTCAAGTAGAGCAATCAAAAACCAAGACTGAGTCATTACCCTAAAATTACAAGAAAATCTTTCAAACCGGTTAAAGAGCATAAGAACATGAAAAACAGGTTCAACCGGTCAAGGTTAGGTGAGACTATTGTTTCTATTGTATTAGAAATAAACAAGAGGGAAGATAATGAGATACCACCCATTTTATTCATGACATAAAGACAAAAAGCTATGACGTCAGACGTTAAGGTATTCCCCCTCAAATAAAGATTCCTCCCTTAAAAGGTCGATTCGGTCCTTACTATACTGCTAAACCAGAAAATAACCCATCTACAAGAAAAAAATACAACAAATAAACTCGAAAGAGAGTTAATTTAAGTATGCAAAGACAAACGAATATTATCCATTAGTGGTGAAAATAAAAACCTTTTTTGTGATAAAATGTTTAAAATTTGTATTTTTGCTGTTAATTTTACTTTCTTTTAACCTTAGGTTCATGTGCTCTTCGCCCAGGCAGTGTTGCTGGTGGAGGAGCCATTGAAATTGTAGCAGATAAAGGATGCATAACCATAGGTATTAACCATTAACAAATTCTTTGTAAACTATTTTTAAATATGTAACTTGTTAACACGCAGAACCCTAAAAGGCTGAAACGTGCTCAAGAAAAAGATAAGTCTGATGACAAATGCTACAGGAGCAGCGATAGTGCCCGGCTTCCCACAAGAACCATCATTCCGGGGGACCTTGTAATTGAGTGTATTCTGTATAACTCATTTTCCTGATTTCTATGCAACAAGGCTAATCTTTTACTCAGAAACTGTGTTTTAATCGTCCTAACATCCTGTATCTATCTCAGTCTTAAAACTATTCCTTGAAGAACATTCTTAAATGACCCAACTAGCAGAAACTCCATATTTCATTATAAGTCCTTTCAGATCACCCCACGCCTTCAGGAAATAAATTTATTTTCTTTTATCATTTGTTTTCTTATTTATTGATAAGGAATATATTTCCTCGATGACAAATTTCATTTCAATACTTTTTAGATGCAGTCATCAGAGCTTCAGCTCAGAGTGAAACAGTCGAATCATGTTCTGGTGGATCTGGTGGACTTATTCGTCTTAACGCTTCTCATGTAATCCATGACTTTAATGTGTAGTTTACAGTTACTCGTTATTTTTTTGGCTTTTTTTCCTTTTGACAGCAGGGTTCCCAAAGGCAAAGTTTGACTCTGTATCTACAACAGTCTGCAAAATTCGCAGTTATTTTTTTTTTAAATAGCAGCGAAGTTTGACTAGGTGTAACTACGGGACAGCCTACTTCGCAGTTACCGTAAACACTTATGTAAAAGCCACATCCCCAACTTTTTAATAAAAGAGCGATTCTCCTCTGTATTTAAAAGGCATGCGTTCGTCGTGGATGATGACTTTACACAATAGGAGAAGTTCGACTCTGTATGAATGGCAAAGTCTCTTGCCTTGGCAAACTTAAGCTATCTCAAGTAACAAACAAAAGAATAGAAATCAATACGGGAGGCCTTTTTATTACACGCGCACAACGATCTCTTGAATCCCCCCTGCTTCTTCAAACTTCGACATCTATTTTCCAACGTAGTCTTAAGGATGTTCGGAGGCTGAAATATCAACATTTGCATACGGAATGGTTTTGGTCGGTTAGGGTAGCGGTAGAGACGTGAACACAAACATTGCTTGGGCTTTTTTTTTGAAAAGCAACCAATAAATACACCGAGCACTTAACAGAGCAGTTTTTAAGGTTGGTGAAGTCATGCCGCAAAAGTACACTGATAGAGTGAAGCCACTATGATTCTAAAAGCTATCAAATGGTAAGCACCCCATGCTACATAGTTTTTTTTTTTTCGATTCCTCAAAACTACTACTCCTAATTTTCAATTTTGTCTTCACGAATTTTGCAACCCCTTCTTTGAATAAAACTCTCATAGATGCTTATTCCACATTCTAGTAAAAAACATTATAGAGTCCCTCTTATGAGAAAGTTCTATCTTATCTCAGATAGTGGGTTTGGAAGTATTTAGTTGTTACCTTGCTCTACTCCTACGAAGGAGAACAAGTGTTGAAATATGATCTATTTATAACTCAGAAACGAAATGATTTAAACTTCGCCTTTATAAAGGAATTATAAGCTGCTAAATTTGGAGGTATGTAACGTCATTCTCAGGGTAGGAACTTGCCTAGTCCCTAGGCCTCATTATTATGTGCGGCCGATGCGTTTCGGGTCACGTGGTCCGAGAAAGTTTTTGAGGCCTAGACAAACTCGGAGAAGTGAGACATTTTGTCTCACTTGGGGCGGAGCTTTTGGAAGCGAGCGAGCTGTCAATTACTTTTCCACGCTCATGAAAGATGTCCAGCAGCCATGGAGAGTACAGAACCGAGCATTTTTATTCTATGCTCGTTTTCATTGTCGAACGGCCATTGGCCTTTCTTTTTCATTTCTCTCATTAAACTAATCTGAACTTTATTTCATCTCAAAAACTATTTGTAGGCTAAACAAAACAGCGTCGCAAAAAAATTATTTGATCAAGAATCGGAAGGTAAGCTAAAGAAATAAGTGTATATTTATTCTTGGATATGAAAAGCTATCTTTCGTTTCTCTATTTTCGCTTGCTCCTATAAATTTCTCGTTATCATTTCACTTCGAAATGTTTTATGTAATTTAATTTTTGGATTTGGAAGCTTATCCGAACTAATCGGACAGGCTGTTAAATTTGGTCTCTAAATTTGGTAGAATGTCAACAAACTACTGTTTCAAATCTTTTTATCAATAAAGAATTATCATTTTAATGGTTCATTTGAAAATGAACTAAAAGAGAAATTTCTTGCACGTTATACAGTAGTATTCTTTCCGATTCAAAGTAATATTTTTGTTCTTTAATAACAAAAACCAGGTTAGTTATTTTTGTAATAGTGTCAATAGTGCCGATCTTTAAGCGAAGGATATTCTCACGCGCAAAGTTATTTATAGATTATTTCAGTTGAACGTGTGAACTTTTCAAAAATGCTCACGCATGCGCACTCCGAGATTGTCTAGGCGTCTCCCGGCCGTTCGTCTCGGATACGTCACCGAAATGCATTGACCGAGAGGGCCTGGAAAGACGCCGTATGGGGACTAGGTAAGGTAGGAACAAGGTTAGAGAGTATGTCTGCGATATAGTTGGAAATCGAAAAATCCAAACACTCGGATCCAAAAACCGATGTTGCTTTTTGGAGATATGAAAAGACACTAAGGATCGATCCAAAGTTACGGTTTTTGAACTTTTTACTTCTCGCCTGATTTTGTACCTAATCTGACCATGATTTTCATTGCTCTATTTTCTTCAGGTTGAACTAAAGGATCAAGGAAAACTTATTGTTGATGGAGGAAATGGAAAAAGAAGATCAGGGGCAGCTTTTAGTTTGGGTGGTGGGGCAGGTGGAATCATACAGATCATATCAGCTGCTGGTCACCTGTCCCCTGAAGCTTTATCTCTAAAAGGAGGCACTTTAGTTGGGACGTGCATTCCAGAGACAGAACATGGATATTATTTTATAGCAGGTAATTTCCTATTGCGTACTATCCAGAAATGCATGCGGAATTAAAGGAGCAAGGAAAACTCATTGTTGATAGTGGAAATGGAAAATTACGATCAGGGGCAGCTTCCGGTGTGGGTGGTGAAGCTGGTGGAATCATATAGATAATATGACCTGCTGGTCGCTTGCCCCTTAACGCTCTATCTCTGAGACGAGGCACAAAAGTTGAGACGTGCAGAGACCAACGAACATGCATTGGATATTACTATTTTGTAGGAGGTAATTTCCTTTAGTGGACTATCCAGAAATGTATACTCCCTGTTTGCCTTTTGCCCCTTACCAGATCAGATAAGTGTGTACACGTAGTTGGGCAATACATGAAGCCAATTGCCTCAACTCCAAAATCGCGGGGGGGGGGGGGGGGGGAGGAAGAGAAGGGAAAGGGATCAGCGCTGTAAAAGTTTCACCAGTCAATGGAAATCCAAAGCGATCTCAGTGCAACCAAATATTTTACAAATATGACTTGTTATTACCCAGGTTAAAAATCCTGCCACCAAAACCCGCTGGCAAAGTAACATGTTTTCTTGATAAGAAGATTTATTGTCATTGGACGGGTGCGAAAGAAGTTGTCGAATATGTCGGGTGTATTTTCTAAAAGTATACGCGGCTATTTCCTGCCGATATTTGATCATTGCTATTTTGTGTTTTACAATTCTGGTCTGAGAAACCCTCTAGATTATATTCATACCGCTGCGGATTGGGTTGGGATCCATTTATCTTTAACAACCAATGTATAGAATGTCTGACGAAGTACAAATAATTAAAGAGACCTAACTGGTTTATCTATTTAATGTCAGATATCTCCAGAGGGGACAATGTAGGGATATATCCTCCTACAAATCCATATAACTGGAGTTCAAGTTCGTCTTTGTCAAGTCCATTACGTTGCTTCAGGGCCACACCCACACACCAAAGTAAGTATCAGTCAGTCCATCCTATGTAAATAAAAAAAACAGATTAAGCCATAAGATGGTGATGCTCGGTCCTTTGAACAATTAGTAACAACTATTAACTTAAGCCGTTAAGTAAAATATGCCCCTTATAAGATGATCCCTTCTCTTATTTCAATTTTTTTAATAAACGGTCCGACAAACGGGGCTCAAGTTACTTAACGGGCAAGTCTGAGCAAGCCTATTCTATCTATTCAATGAATAAGAGAGACGCTCATTAGTAAACCTACACCGAATTAGTATGCAGAAAGGTATACGAATATAAATAATCACCTATACCGATACCTATACCTATACATATACCTATACGCAAAAAAGGCGTTGTAAGATTTATATGGCAGTGTAAACACATTGCCCCTTTTAATTAGGCTCCTAGCTTTAGCCTCATTAGCAAATACAGATAATATGATGTATCATTGTATGTAAATATTACTTCTATAATTGGAAGCAGTTACACTTAAAGAAAACAGCGACACCGTACGTGAGTGTCCCAAAGGTGAAAGATAAAGTCAAGAAACAAAATACTGTGAAAGGTTTGAACCCAGGAGTCATTTCAAAAGTAGGTTGAGTTTGATCGTCCGGGTGAACGTAGTCCTAAATAGGACTGTTGTTGTTGACAGTGACTGACGTTTCGACAACCTATGCGCATAGTTATTAGAGGAGACTGGTTATGAAAAGCAGCAAACATCAATGATAAAAAACAACAGTGCTGCAGTTTATGTTGGAAGCACCCTGAAAGTGCACAATCCTTTGTTTTCTGTTGGAAAATTGTTACGGAATAAATTAATGCAACGTTTTTATTGGTCAATACAATCAAAATGATAGGAATTCTTTTGAACGTTGTGCACTTTCAGGTCCACAAAAACATATAACAAAGGAGTCTGACGGGTTTCATAACTATTCCACTCAATTAACTATGCTGTGCGGTAGTCATCTTCAGAGTCAAAGTGAGTTGTATCACGTCAGTTGATGGTATTATGCTCTGGTTATTGATCTGATTGGTCAATTACGTCGCGGTGTTATTGATGTTATTACAGTGTTCCGCAGGCACCCAAGCTGTATGGACTACCAAAACTACACAAACCCAGCATACCTATGCGGCCCATGGTTTCTTTCTGTGGGTCCCCAACCTACCAACTGTCTAAATACTTAACCAACGTACTGAAACCGCTGACTGAAGAATCTAGAATACAATACAATACAATAGCTTTATTTAAAGAGGGAAGCGCAATAACCTATTACAGTTTTCTAACCTACGGCCCTCGAAAAATAAATAAATAGATAAATAAATAAATTTAGAAAACTAAAAACAAATAAATTTATAAATATATATATATACACAAAAGAGACAATATTTAAAGTAGAATAGGCTATAGACACGTAATGAATAATATATAAATCGACGAAGGGGGGCAAAATATGTACTATAAATGAACATGTATACATATATACATAAATATAAATTAAAAGACGTAATAGTGGTTGTAGTAGGACTATGAAAAACAGTGACAATGAATAGAATAGCGGCAAGTCGAGCACAGTAGATCCTCCAAGTGCTCAGCCGATGATAGGTGGAGAAAAACAGACTTCGTAATTTAGACTTAAGACAGGGGGGAAGAAATTTAAATATCAGTGGAGAAGAAGAAATAGAAAACTCTTTTAAGTCGGAACGGAGGTCATTAAAAAGTTTAGTAGCAGTATAGGCCAAGGTGCGTTTCCCAGAGTTGCTATGTGGGCATGGCACCTTTAAGTCGTAGAGGGAGGCTCTTGTAAAACGGCCCAGAGGTCCACGCGAATCACAAAGAAATTGAAATCTGTTCCTGAGACATTTAGGAGCATTCCGATTAAGGAGTACGATGAAAAGAAGAAAAAGTTTCCTGTATTTAATAAGAGCAAAAACGGGAATCCAGTTAAGTTTTAAAAATAAAGAAATAGAAGCCTGGAAGAGGTCGGCATCAAGGAGTATACGCCCAGCACGCTTCTGAAGACGAAGCAGTCGTAAGAGGAGATGGTGGGAACAGTTACCCCAGGCAGCAGAACAATAAATAAAGTACTTGTTAACACAAGAATTATAGAATCTTAAAGCAGAATCAAAGTTAAGATAAGGTTTGGTGCGACGGAGAAGAGAAAGCCTACTGCTAATAATGCAGCAGATTGTATCGATATGATGCTCCCAAGACATGTCACTGTCTATCATAACGCCCAGCATCTTGGCATAGTCCACTTGCTCAATAGATCTACCATCGATTTGGACATTGACTGCCGAGCTGGTTAAAGTACGGCGTTTAGACACAAACTACAGTCTACTGAGAACTTTATTGACGCCATTACACTTCAACTGGCTCTAGACCGTACTGAGGACGCTATTAAGAACTCTACTGTTGAACTACAACTACCCACAGACGACATTATGGACCTACTCAACCTCTGTTTGACTTCGACGTACTTTCAGTACAACGGCAAACACTACAAACAGTTACACTGTACAGCTATTGGCTTTCCAGTTTCTGTTGTTGTAGCAGAAATTTTCATGCAAAACATCGAGGAACAAGCCCTAGCTACCTACACGCGAACTGTACCTCTTTGGTTACGTTACGTTGACGACACATTCACCGCCGTACACAAAGACAGAATCGACGATTTTCACGAACACCTTAACAGACAGAACGCGGACATACAGTTCACCAAGGAGATCGAAGAAAATGGTAAGATACCTTTTCTAGACTGCTTGGTCACTCGCGACAACAACAAACTAAAAACGACTATTTACAGAAAACCGACACATACCGACCGATTACTAGACCAGCCTTCGTACAACCCGACCTCTCACAAGGCTACTACTATCCATGCTCTGACGAGACGAGCGAAACTAGTTTGCGACTCACCTGACAGAGTACAAGACGAGACTGATTATCTTAACAACGTTTTTAGTAAGAACAATTACAACACAGACTTTGTTAGACGGAACACTCACAGTAACACTGATTCCAACACTCAGACGAACTCTGGCCCTGTTACGACAACGACTATACCGTACATCAGAGGCACCTCTGAAACTATTGCACGTATATTACAACCTTACAATATACGTGTTGCACACAAACCGATAACCACTTTACGGCGACTGCTTACTAATGTCAAGGACAAAGACAAACCGGAGGACAGACAGGGAGCAGTATACAAGATCAAATGCTGCGACTGCCAGGCTTCTTACATTGGTGAAACCAGCAGAAACCTAAGCACGCGACTGACCGAACACAAACGAGCGACGAAGAATGGTGACGTCAACAATCACATTGCTGAGCACCATTTAAAAACGAAACATCAAATTGGCTCGGACTCTGCGACATGTATAACGTATTCTACAGACTACTATCAACGTCTTACTTTAGAAACCTGGTTTACTAACTTAGAACAAACGCCACTGAATCGTAGCCAACAGTTACCAGCGCCGTACAAACGACTTATTGACGAGATCAAGCAAAACTAACTGCGAGAGAATGACAATTTGACTCACAATAGACAACTGTTTAACTGTGACAGCAGACGGAACGAAATGCACCAATTACTGATTAGGAGTCTTCATAGCCAATAACATCACAGCTTAACTGACAGACGACCAATAACATCGCGACGTAATCGACCAATCAGATCAATAACCAGAGTATAATACCATCAACTGACGTGACACAACTCACTTTGACTCTGAAAATGACTACCGAACAGGTCGTCGAAACGTCAGTCACTGTCAACAACAACAGTCCTATTCAGGACTACGTTCACCCGGACGATCAAACTCAACCTACATTTGAAACAAAATACTGTAAAATTTTATAATATTAATCCCTGGGTATTGTTATTCATGACATTATAATAAGGTATGGGGAGTCAACTTGACCTGGGACAAGCCTAAGACAGTCTGAATTGAATATAGGTAATCTGGAACCCGGCTTACTCGATGGGGAGGGTGGGTGGGTCGCCAATCGCTTTCGTGTAGGACAATGCGTGCCAGTGTCTCCAATTATATATACTCATTTGAATATCAATAATTAATCTCCAGGGATGATATTTGCAATTCAGATGGAAAGTTAATAATATGATTAATTCAAAAACAAAAGGGGCTCATGAACAAAAGATTGAGAAGAGAATTAAGCTCAATTTACTGGTAAGACGCACGTGCCTGAGTAACTTGACTGATTCTTTTTACCTCAACCATGTTGCAGCATCGTACACATTTTTTGCAACCTCATCTACAACATCCACCTACACTGGTTCAACTGTAAGTTTTATTTCAGCAGTACCCACAACACCAGGTATGCACTCAACTACGTAGTTTAATATCCATCACACATCACTGTGTGACCTCAATATACACATATACATATAATTGTCCCGCAGGTGAAAGATAAAGTCAATAAATAAAACGCTGTAAAATAATATGATTAATTAAAACACAAAAGAGACTCATGAGCAAAAGATTGAGGATTAAGCTCAATTTCCTGGTAAGACGCACGTGGAGTAACTTGACTGATCTTTTTACCTCAACCATACTGTAGCATCGATCGTCCACATTTTTTTGCAATTTGCCAGTAACGTTCATTGATCTTGTTTTCTTTCAAAAGTCTACATTGTTGTTGTTGTTGTTTTTGTCGTTGTTGTTGTTGTTATCAATTGTGGTCTCAGTCACAGAACAATTACTGTTAGAATCCAATAATAAATTTATTTTTAATCCTGTAGGGTTTTTTCACTTGATGTCACATCCGCCATATCGGTGTAAAAAATTGAACGGTAGCCATGTTTCTGTTCCAAACCAGCCCCTTATTTGACTGTTAAACCGTTTCCATAAACTTCCGTTTGTTCCAGTAATTCGATTAGTCGCATTCCAGAATAAGAATAAAATTAGTGGTACTATGAGGGACTTACTTGGCGCTAAAAATCGAACATATTAACAAAACATTCGCATTCCAGAATAAGAATAGAATTAGTGGTACTATGAGGGACTTACTTAGCGCTAAAAATCGGACATATTAACAAAACATACTCACATACACACAAAGTGGGGCTGAAAACTCTCTATTTCAGTTTTGTCTGACTATTACAAAACCGTTTTCTCCTTCTATCTCGTGGAAACTATTATTAAAGGCTTGTAGTTTCAAGCGTCGTTAGTCAGTTAATTATGCGAGTTAACAAGTCCACAGTTGCATACAAATTAGCTCTACAGTAAAAAACCGCAAGGGAGGACCCTGACTTATTATTATAAAAACAATTAATAACTTAACAAGGGTCAATTGAAACACGCGACTAATAAACGCAAGCAATAAAACCAGACAAGAGATACCGTTTTGAAAACTTTATTAAAAAAACAATAGCAAAAAGACTAAAATACACAGCCATTTGAAAGGGATGGAATTTAATATCCTCCACCTCGTTCTCCTCTTAAAAAGGGGGATAGAAATTAGTTTCCACCTTCTTCGCGTTTTTGTGTGTAATCGCTCCACAATCGTGACACCGAAGAAAGCCCTCTTTGATGTAATTTCTCTCCTTAGGGATTTGGTGATCGCATATTGGACTACTTTTGTAATAATCGTACCAAAAGCATTTAGGACATTTCATGATCAATGTCCCGTACACATTAGGGATCTCACAATGTTCACAGGGATTTTCAGAGTGAAAGGTGGTGGACTTTTCATGGCTACTTCCTTCTGTTTTCTGGCTGTCGTTTTCGCTCTCTTGCGTGCCTTTAACTTCATTGCCATTCTCAGAAGCCACTTCCTCTTCTTCTTCCTCCTCCACCTGCTCCTCCTGATTTTCAATACCCGATGAACTCTCCTCATTATGACTCTCGTTATCGGAAGTATCTTGTTCATTTCGGTAGCTTTTTCCTTTTCTATTAAATCACTTAGCAACTTTTTGTTCTTGATTAAACCTTTATCGAATCCTAACTCTGCAAGTTCATCAAAAAACTTATTCAGCACACGAGGCTTGGTAACGTCATTGTTATGAGGGAGTAACACATACTCAACTAGGTCGGCTATGTTGGTGACGGGAATTATACGTTTATTTCGAAGTTCACCACCCACCCGAAGTTTACTGTAATTGTCCGTGGGGAGTCCAGAAAAGAATATCCTGGGAAGCGACCATACTATGCAGCAATTCAGAAGCACGCTTTTCCGACACCGCTTGGTAAAGATGACTTAAAGCATCTTTTATTCTTAATGTTACTATACCTATGCACCAAAACGGCGTAAAATGACAATCTATTACTACTAATACATCCTTTTTTTTGACGTTGTAAGATTTAATTGGCAGTTTAAACACATTGCCCCTTTCAATTAGGCCTCTAGCTTTAGCCTCATTCGCTGATACAGGTAATACGGTGTAAACATTACTTCTATAATTGGAAGCAGTTACGCTTAAAGAAAACAGCGACACCGTACGTGAGTGTCCCGGAGGTGACAGATGGTATGATTAATTCAAAAACAAAAGGGGCTCACGAATAAAAGATTGAGAAGAGAATTAAGCTCAATTTACTGGTAAGACGCACGTGGAGTAACTTGACTGATTCTTTTTACCTCAACCATATTGCAGCATCGTCCACATTTCTTGCAATCTCATCTACAGCATCGACCTACACTGGTTCAACTGTAAGTTGTATTTCATCTCAAGCAGTACCCACAACACCAGGTATGCACTCAACTGTTTACATGTATTTACATATCCATCGCATCACTGTGTGACCTCAACATACACATATACATATACCGTATAATTCCGAAAATAAGCCCCGGGGCATATATTTTTCAAAGGCCCTTTTTGAGGGGCTTATTTTTTGAGGGGCTTTTATTCGAAGGGGCTTATCTATGGAGGGAAATTTGGGTTTCAAAATCGATTGGGCTAGCCTTATAGTTGGAAGGAAATTGACCGTTTTTGCTTTATTTTAGTTTGTATTTGAGGGCAATTTCCAAGTGCAAGACCCCGGGGGGCTTATATTCGGAGGGGCGATTAAACGGAGGGTTTTTTGCGTTAAAAGTTTGGGGGGGGGCTTATATTTGGAGGGGCTTATTTTCGGAATTTTACGGTAATTGTCCCACAGGTTAAAGAAAGAGTCAATAAATAAAACGCTGTAAAATAGTATGATTAATTAAAAAATAAAAGGGGCTGATGAGCAAAAGATTGAGAATTAAGCTCGATTTACTGGTAAGACGCACGTGGAGTAACTTGACTGATTCTTTTTACCTCAACCATATTGCAGCATCGTCCACATTTCTTGCAATCTCATCTACAACATCGACCTACACTGGTTCAACTGAAAGTTGTACTTCATCTCAAGCAGTACCCACAACACCAGGTATGCACTCAACTGTTTACATTGTATTTACATATCCATCGCATCACTGTGTGACCTCAATATACACATATACATATAATTGTCCCGCAGGTCAAAGAAAGAGTCAATAAATAAAACGCTGCAAAATAGTATGATTAATTAAAAAACAAAAAAGGCTCATGAGCAAAAGATTGAGAATTAAGCACTATTTACTGGTAAGACGCACGTGGAGTAAATTGCAATTGACTGATCTTTTTACCTCAACCATACTCCTCCTGCGTACTGTAGCATCGTCCACATTTTTTGCAGTTTCCCAATACCGTTCATTGATCTTGTTTACTTTCAGAAGTCTATATTGTTGTTTTTGTTGTTGTTGTTATCGTTACAATTGTGGTCTCCGTCACAGAACAATTACTGTTAGAATCCAATAATAGATTTATTCTTTAATCCTGTAGGGCGTTTTCACTTAATGTCACGTCCGCCATATCGGTGTCCCAAAATAATGAAACGACAGCCATGTTTGTGTCCCAAACCAGCCCTTTAATTGACTGTTGAACCTTCTCCATAAAACGTTCGTTTGGTCCAGAAATTTGCATACCCGCTGGCCACGTCGGGGAGTGAAAACGCACTATTGGCGAATCTTTGTGTACATTTTATGTCTCATTAACTTATTCTTATCATACATCTTCTCAAGGTATTAAATACCATATCTGAATTCTATTAGTCGCATTCCAGAATAAGAATAAAATTAGTGGTACTATGAGTGACTTATTGGCAAACAAACGCACACTTTTACTGTAGGACGAGGGACACGTTCAAACGATGCACGCGGTCTAGCCAAGTTTTAATTTTCCACAAACAATATTTAAAAACCATAACAGGAGCATAAAATACAAATGTTAATACTTGTGTAAATGTATATAAATTAATTTACAAGTACAAAGGATGAAAAATTGTAACTCGGAGTTTCACACACTAGGCGATGATTAATTAGTGCGGGAAACTCTGAGTTACGACTCATTATCTTTTCATTTGTATTTCAATTCGCTCTGCATATTGGATGCATTGATCACTCCCAGGGTAGGTGAAACAATATTTCTTATCGTGTGTTCATTTTATTAATTTACATCGTAAATAGCGAAATGTATTATTCAACCATCTGAAGGACAAAGTCTCACTACAACGTTCCACATTAACTGCTCTGGCTGGACTTCTTCCTGTTCACGTCCTTCAGCATACGAATTCCAGTACACGCTTCAAAATGGTCTCCATGGCATACTATATAAAGGGAATATGAGCAGCTTCCGTACGATACTAATCCATGGCATTTCTAACGTAATTACGACAATCCATTTTGTAAATGGAGCAACAATAAAACAGGAATTAAATGTCTCGGTAAGGGCTTTTTAGAGTGACGGTAATGCCTGATCAAGGTGTGGCTTTTGCGAATTATGGACTCGATATTTATATGAATACTAAATGTAAGATCACAGTTATGAACTGAAGCACACACTACCAACTCCGCGGTATGGACAGTACCGTATATCACCCCGGCAGTGCAACGTGGCAGACATGGACAGCTGTTTCGTTCTTGTTACGTCTCATCAGCATGGCATAGCCAGCACGGTCTCACTTTTACCCCCGCTCATTGACTCGACGCCTATGACATGCTGATGTGCCCTAATAAGGGCGAAACAGCTGTCCATGGCTGCCACTGCCTGCATGATATGGTTTTGCGCATGCGTAAGGTACTGGCCATACCGCGGAGTTGGTGAGTGTGCTTTAGGGCATAATTTGATTGTTAACTAATTACCTTCAGAATGGGGCAACAAACATCTGTAAGATTTATAAGTATTATTTTACCAAGAATCGAATCATGGATAACAGAGACCCTTAGTCATGTCAAACATCTTAGGAACCCTTCCAGCTCTGATAAAAAATAAGGGGCTCAGTGCGGTCAGCAATTAGAAAAAGCACTAAATTAACAGAACTATCCTACTTCCATTAACTGGAGAACACTAGTCCACAGGTCGCTTTTTTGATTGACGTTGACTAAGCCAAAAGGGTTTTAAAAGACTCTTTGTACTAAGCAGCAAATTGATACAGTCATGTCTCAAGGGTTCCTTTTTTGGCCGCTACACTGAACATTTGCATTATAATGTGGTTATCACATTTAAATGATATGCAAATGCCTGAAACAAAACGCTTTATCCCCGAATGGTTTGAATTAGGAACAACATTGAGTTAGCCGAATAGGTCTATTGAATAGAAAATAATGGATTTTTAAAAGGCCAAATCAACAGTTACCTCGAGGAAAGATAATATTACAGTTACAATAAGTTTCATTAAAAAATAAATTAAAGAAACTATTTTATGATTCACTAGGTTCGACCCTCTTCTTCACAAAAATGCGATGAATGGATTAGGAAGTTAAACCAGAGTGAGAATGCAAGTTTGGTTCTTCTGGTGACGTTAGAACGTTTGACATCTAATTACACAGATCTCAAAAAATGTCACAAGGTTAGAGAGAAATCTGTTCTAATTACGTAAAATGTTCAAAATAGATGGCTACTTTCTGCCCATGCAGTAAACTGGTACTATCAAAACTCATTGTTTTCGTGTGTCTTGTCTGCACTAACAGCATCTCCAATAAGGTTAACGTACTTCAATCCTGCCAACCAGCTTGGATAAGGACAGTATAAAACCGTGGTTTCCGAGGGGATAATTTTTTTTAATGACTTTTTATATAGAACAACCAAGACACTCATATTTAATCCAGTACTGGAAAGCAAAGTAGTGGTCAATATTTTCGACTACCACTGACGCCAAAGGTTTTGCTATGTTGCCAGCTCAGAGTCTCCGTTTTAGAGAAACGGGAGGGTCAGCTATATCATAGAAAATTCTTTAATAGATATTGTCTTCTGTTTTGTTTTAATTCAAACTGTAATCGTCTTCTTTCACAGATTAAAACGCCAATTTTTGATTTTCTTTCAAGACAAAAACTGGAAACTATCAACGATGTTCTTTCGATTTCATTGCTTATTGGTTCCATAGTTGATCGGCTGGAAATAAATTCGACTGATTTCGTTGTAAGTTATCATTTTATTTTATTAACTCACAGATAACAGTGGAAATACTAAGTAGGTACCTCGAGAACATGTTTATTGTGGGCAGATTTGGGAATATAATTTTTCCACTGAATAAAAGAGTGTATTGTGGGGGAATCTTATTACCTTGCAGAGAATACATAACACCGATGACGTCATAGCCTTTTCTATCTTTATCTCATGAACAAAATGCGCGGAAATCTTATTTAAGAAATCCGCCCTATCCTTCAACGAAGTACATAAATTTATTATCCTACTTCTACTTCATAGAATTACTGTCAACGGGCGCCAACCAAAAATCCCTTAAAATTCCCATTTCGGCCAATTCATTTCAACTTGACTGTGTTCTAGTATTTTTCAACTATTGAAATTTTGCAGGTATTGCATATGACTTTGCAAAAACTGCTTGCAAATGTGCGCGAACGGTATAGAGCAACTACATCAAAATCTGGCGCAACTTTGACTCTGCTGACGAAAAACATAATTTACAGCATTGGAAAACTATTGACGATAAGTTCAAGAGATGTTCATTTCACAAATCAAGACAAGCCCCTACAGAAAAAGGTATGCAGTCACATTAAGTTTTGTCTTTGAAAACAAATTCTTAAAAATTATTCAGAGGGAGACCTTGCTATAGTGCATGCAACAACGCGATTGATTTGTTAAGTCGCGTTTTTGAAACTCTCTTCAGCAAAATTTTACTTACAAATCCTCTTTGCGGACTCTTCGACTACCTCTGTATCACCAATCATTAACAGATTTGAGTGTGCGTTGAGTCGGAAACATTTCCAACGCAGCGTTAACTTTGCGCAACTTATCAGAGAGTAAAAGAGGGAAAAGATACTTGCCAGCGACCTCTGGATAACTTAAGACTTGTCAAGCTGATAGCTCAGCAGCTCATGCGTCCGTGATTGCGCCCACTAAACACCTAAGATAAACACACCCTCCACCTCTATGAAACTAATTTTTTTCTAGGTGACACTATCCTCACGTATCCTCGATTCAAGAGGCGCCATAATACAATCAAAACATTGAAAACCCTTTTTTACTTCTCTTTTCAATCAAGGGATCGGGAAAACATCGTCTTATACATTTGTTGACTTAACTGCCAACATTTATTACGCAAGTCTCTGCTCAATTTGCGCGTCCTTGGGAGCACTTTCTTATCTTCACCTAGGTAATTTATTTTCTAATTTTTTTTGATATTCCCTCCTCAGAAAATCAACACTACCAAAAAAATCCTATCCTTGAAGAGTCATATGATTGAAGGATTTCGCCTATCATTGAAAAAGCGCCCAGGAAACATGTCTTTCACATCGAAATATCTTAGCATAACGGTGGTTTCTATACAAAAAAAAGACATTCACCATGGTTACAGACAGACTTAATGCACATAGAAGCAGCTTTATAATCCCTGATCTCAACAAAGTCTTGAGCAAAATGAACGACAACTACGTTCTGTTTTTAGAGGTACGATAAATCCACCTTCCGTATTGTCACTATATTTTTGTCACTGTTGGCCAGGGTTGAATGTGTTGTGAGCTGTAGTGGCATATGGAAAAATTTCATTATTTAAAGGAAACAATAACTTGGTATTAACTTTACAGGGGAGCCTATTCGACAACTATGTTGGTTATTTAAGACAGACTGGCGCACGTATCTATTAATTAGATCAAATCACAGATTCGATCTACTAAAATTGGTTTCTCTTATACTAGTTGATGATGAAGATGATGATGATGATGATGATGATGATGATGATGATGATGATGATGATGATGATGATTATTATTATTATTATTATTATTGCTTGTATGATCAAATTTATAGTTTACCGTATAGTTTTTTTATGGTGAACGTTTCTCTCCTAGATGTGGAGTACACCCTTCAATCCCTTCACTTGGGATAAAAGCACCAAAAGGGTAACAACAGATGTGGCGAGTTTAGATATTCGTGATGCGGAAGGGAAAAAGATCCTCATTTCTGGTCTGACACCAGGAGTCATTGTTTTACTACCCCTGAGTCGACAGACACGTCATCCAGTAAACGTTTCTTTCGGAGCAGATAGAACGCTCAAACATCACAAAATAGGACCTCTGTTTGAAAATTCCATGGTTGAAATCTGGATAATCCTTGAGGAAAGTGACGTTGCCGTCTCCTCCATAATAGTAGCAGAACCTCTTAAGACTTCTCCGCCCCTCGAATGCAAGCGGGTACGTGGTGCTTGGCTCAACAGCAGAAGAATCACATGTGAGGGAAAAAATCAAATAAAAATCTCTTTTAGGGCATTCGATCCTGGATATTATGTTCTCTATATTGACTTCAAAGCCGTTACAGAAAGTTCTGGAAACGTTGATGAATGGGAGGGTAATGACAACGGATGTATCAAGATCAGACAACCTCCTTCACGCCCGAAGAAAGCGAAAGTTAGTTACACTTTTGAAGTGAGCGAATCCACTTCTCTCTTTTGGCAACAAATTCAATCTGAATGGAGAACTACCGGATGTAAGGTAAATAAATTATTTTTTTCTTAAAGGGATACAGGCTTTGAGATCGCACTGACCGGACACTATTTTTGCGACTTTGAGAAGCATTTAACTCAACCCGAAATCAAATACGAATACATCTAGAAATCCGCTTAAATCTTGCCTAGTGCTTCGTTAGATCTTCCATATTATAATGAAAACTTTGTCTTTAAGTATTCTTTTACTCACCCTGTATTATTTTATCATATTATTGGTTAGTAGGACGAATCGAGTAGTTTGTGATGTGCAAATCAGCTAAGAAATGGTATTTGTTATTAAGTGATTTATGTTTCCCATTTACTTTTCAAATCGTCCGCCAATCTCCTCTTGATATAATAAAATTACAAAACAGAGACGCCAAGAAGGTTTCACAGAATAGGACTAAAATTATTTCCCTATATTACTACTTTTAAGGCACTGGAAATTATCAAGGACTCTACACTTAAATGCTCTTGCAGTCACTTGACGAGCTTTGCGGGCGGCTTCCTGGTACCACCAAATCAAATCAACTTTGAGCAAGTATATCACGAGTTAACGTCTTCAGAAGAACCTGGCAAATTTCTAGTTTTGGGAACAGTAGTAACATCTTTCCTTGTTTACTTGGTGGTAGTGCTTTTGGCCAGGAGAGCTGACATAAAAGATAGCTCAGTGGTAAGATATTTCCATCCACGATTTAACCAGGTAGCTTAATAAGTTCAACGTAAGGCTTGAATAGCACTCACTCCTTATGCACTGCTCGCCCTACCATTTAGTGGAGGCAACGGGGCACAGAAGTCGACGTAGCTGGATTTTTCTCTCCGTAGTACCGAGCACGTTTGTAATTAAACGGCCAAATGGTTTGTCTACCCCATAAGCTTTATTACGCTCGATCAAACGAGACCGCAATCCTAATCTCCAGCCTGCTAATATGCATGATATGCACAGCACTTATGTAGCCAGCACGCATTCGCTTGGACTTCCGGTAAGAATGATTGCAATGCATAAAATGCAATCTGAAGGAGCACGTTTGGACCTTCTATCACTTATAATCTGATGGCTAGCCTGTTCCAGGCGCTCGGATAGTGGAGTGCGGCGCGAAGTAAGAGAGTAGTAAAAAAAGGAGGACCCCCTAGCCCACCCCTTCCCTGTCTTTTTCTGCTAACATCTCTATGCACTATCTCCACGACCTGAACGCCTAAAACAGGCTATCTGATGGCATGTGTTTAGATCTTCTATCAACTGAAAGTTACGCAAAGCAGAGCGCTTTGATCTTAGATCGATGAGGCACACACTCCCTACTTGTTGGTTATTAGATTATTTGGATGGTGCGCATACAAACATATAAACAAAGAATTACTTTACTCCTGATTTCAGCTGCAAGATAACAAATCCTTAAACGGTGGAACAGTACAATCAGAAGGTTCAACATATCAGATATCCGTAAAGACTGGCGTCTGGCTTGGTGCAGGAACTACTGCCAACGTTTCGTTTATTATACACGGGGTTGACGGCAACAGTGGTACTATCAATATATACCAGGACGGTACAGCCGGTTCCAAAACTATTCTTACTCGAGGATCTACACAAACGTTTACAATGACTCTAAAAGAAGACATAGGAGACATTTATTCACTACGTATTTGGCATGACAATTCAGGCAAGGACCCTTCGTGGTATTTAGATGAGATAGAAATTACAGATACAAGATCTGGAAACTGTTGGAAATTCATCTTTGAAACATGGCTAAGCCTGGAGGATGAATCGTACACTAACGAAGTTCTTCAAACTCCTCTCCACTCAAATCGCAACATCACAAGAAAAGCCATCAAAGAAATGTTCTCCAATGGCCACCTTTGGTTATCGATCATAACGAAGATTCCAAATGACAGCTTTACCAGAGTTCAAAGACTCTCCTTTTGTTTTGCATTACTTTTATGTACAATGGCTACCAATGCTGCATTTTACTCCTGGGGAGCAAAGTCGCCCCAAAATATTAATTTAGGTCCACTTAAGTTTTCTGCGAGACAGGCGATTGGGAGTATCCAAGCCAACCTTATCCTCTTGCCTTTGCAAGTCCTCATCCTGTTGTTCAAAAACACCTTGGCTCGACTGCAAGGAGAGCGCACACGTCTTTGTTTGATATGCATCACTTCTATTTTGATTGCAATTATGACAACTGCATCCGCAGCTTTAACTATTTCATACGGTCTCGTGTGGGGGAAAGACAAAAGCCAAGAATGGATTTCTGCAGTCATCGCCTCTGTCTTTGAAGACATTCTGATTGTACAGCCGTTTAAATGTGTTATTATTGTCTCACTGACTGTTATGCTTTCTAAATGCAAAGCAACTACAGTATCCTCCTATGGGCTTGAAGAAACGCCATTAGAGAAAGCAAGTACCAGATCCAGGGAGAAATCAAGCCTGAGGAAAGAAAGTGTCGTCAGAGCTAAACGTCGGTTATCCATTAGGCAAGCGATCTTCTATGTAACCTTCCTGGTTGTTCTCGGAGTGCTTTCATATGGAAACAGAGATTCTAATGGATACCATTTAGCAAGATCTCTTTATGGTCATATTGGGAATTTTTCCAAGGTACAAACTTTGCTCAATTTCAGGGTCACCATTCTCGGCACCGTTTTCAATCACAGTAAGGTCCATAAATATTCTTGAATTAAGCACTAACAGGTTTAAACACGTCGTAACGTTAAGGGTTCTCCTAGATAATCCTGAAACAATAGAAGCAGTAGCAGGAACAGATCGATGTAGGAGCAGTAGCAGTAGCAATGGTGGTGGTTGTGGTGCGGAGTAATAGTGGTGCTGGTGGTAATAACGGTAGTGATAGCAACAGCAATCTGCTTAGTGTAAACTACGTAGACAAATTTGGATACTTTTTAAAACCAAATCCTTTTTTCAGGTTTCAAATCCAAGTTTGTTCTGGAATTGGATGGCCCATGACCTTATTCCACTACTGTACTTCACCAACCTGGAAATACAACAGTACAAAGTACTCAACGCAGAACAAACATCGACTAGGATTGGAATGATCAGATTGCGCCAGCTGAGAGCAAAGAAAGGTAAGTTACACTGAATGGCTGACTGAACGTTTGAGTGAATTATTTTAATTAAAATTAATGAGCTGTATGATGTATAACAATGACTCTACGTGCAATTTCGACAAAGTTAGGTTTACGAACACGGAAGGTGTCGGAAGCTAGACATTCCATGGGATATCCATGACAGACAACAGGTCTTCCCCACTCCCTGGACAGTATAATAAGTAACACTTTTCGTTATGTAGAAACATTTCGTCACCCTCTTATCATTTCACTTCAGTCCCCGCAGAAGACTGTAAGTTAAATAGTGCGCGAAATTGTTTGTTTCCTTTTTTAACCAGAGTACCTTTTGAATTAATCATCACTATGGCTCATCCTGTATACGACCCCTCCAATCCCACTTTTATTTATAAGCTGTAATCTATTTGTTGTTAGTGCAATGCCCTGTGCAAACGTTCCTTGACGTGGACTCATGGCATCAAAGTTGCTACGACAGCTACTCCACCAGGAGGGAATCCCGAGAGCTGTTTCAATTGAAGCAAGCAAACTCATCAGTTCAGTTCCAACAATGCTCCCTTCCATGGGTGTACCAAACATCAGAGGAACTCAACTCCAGCCCCAAATGGGGACACTACGCCTGGTATGGTGGGGGAGGATATGCTGCCGATTTAGGCTACGAGGCACACACTGCTTACACAGTCATAAACCACTTGCAATTGGGAAAATGGATTGATCGTCAGACAAGAGCTGTCATTGTAGAATTCAATTTCTTTAACCCAGCAATCAGTGTATTAGGTGTCTGTTCCTTCTTTTTTGAATTCCTTCAGACAGGCCAGGCTACACCTTTGATGCATGTTGATTTGATTTCGCTGCACAACACGGATTCAATCCTCCAAATGTTTCAAGGTCTTTGCTTGGTCATCTTCATTGGAATGGTTTTCTTAAAATCAGGTCAGACAGTCATGGCCTTGCTACAACAACGATGGCGTTACCTGCGAAGTGGCTGGTGCTTGCTTGACCTTGGACACCTTGCAACCTCAATTTCTCTTCTTCTCTGCAGCTTTATTAAGTCTTATCAAATTTCCAAAAGTATGCAGAAATTGCGGCACAACATCTTTGCTACAGTTAACTTTCAAACTGCAGTTTTGTGGGGAAATATCGAAAAGTCTTTCCTCTCCATTATGATTTTTCTTACAACCGTCAAGATTCTCCAACTTACTTACTTTAATATGTATACACGTGTGTTCGCCCAAGCCTTGCGTATTTGGGTACGAGAATTCTTTTCCTTCTTGATGGTTCTCTGTGTTCCATTCTTTGCATTCCTACTCTCAGGCATTTTGCTGTTTGGGACACGAAATAAAAGATACTCAAGTGTCTGGCCAGCTTTTTCCTACCAGCTGGAAATTGTTTTAGGGAGAGTAAAAGCTCGGCCCATACAAGAATTCATTGAAGCACATTCCGTCCTTGGACGTCTTTTCGTCAGTACTCTTCTCGTTATTATAACTGTTATACTGATGAATTTATTCATCAGTTCCTTGGACGATGCAGTCAGTGACGCAAAAAGTACAGTACAGATGAACACAGAACAAGAGTCATCAGAGACCCAAATTCCAAACAGAAGAAACGAACAACATGAAGCGAATAATGTGGACTTGTCTTTAACTTCTGCGTTTTACGACCAAATAAGCAACCAGTTAAGGACCATCGACTTGATCCGTAATCTTCCACAAGCCTATGTCGTTGATAAAAAGCTAAGTGAAGTTCTGAAGAGAATGGACGCTCACACAGATGGGGAACAATGTTATCCTCTGCAAAAAGGTCAAATGTCCAAAATTGTCGTCGAAAAACGAAGAAAGTTACCAACCATTTTGGAAGAATAGGTTCAACTCCTCAAAAAGTGACGTTATACACAACGCTAGCAACTCACCCATCTTTCGGGTGTCGGGTGGGGGGGGGGGGGTGGGGGAGAGTAGTTGAACAGTAACATAGATTGCAGTTACTATCCACACTGTTAATCTGGTTAATGGCTATGACAATGACTAAAATGAAAGCTAATACTGCGACACTTTGGTCACTTTTCATAATGATGCCTTTGCTGACTTCTCAGATATTTTCATGATGGTGCTGTACTTATAGATAGGTAGATATATCAATACGCTGTTAAAGAACAGTTATTGTCGACGCCACTGTTTGCATGCTTTCAACTTTTCATGATGCTGTCTTTTCATAATGGAGCTGTATTTATAAGTACATATATCATTGCGCTATTAAAAGTGGCAATTATTGTAGACGCCACTCTTTGCATCTGTTCTATTCATCTCCTAGAATTAGAGGCTCTATAATTAGAGGCTCACGGTCTGCGTATGTGCAGAACTTGAGACTGTTCTGAGTTGATCTTCTTAACTGTCCGTCATATTGAATTTTAGAAATGCTGAGGGCTTTTTGTTGAAAGCAAACAACACTTTGCAGTCAAATCAGTTTTTCTGATATTTTTGTGTCAGAGGTTCAAGAACCCAATTTAGATATAACAAAGACACATTAGATGACTTTTATTGAGCAACTTTATAGCAGATATAAATTGATGGAATTTCCTCAATTTTTTTTTCGTTTTTTTTAATTTTCTTTTCTTTAATGGTTTCCATATACACTTCACCAAATCTTAGTGAGTGACTGAATGCTGAGAATATTATAGTCAGTGTTGTTAATTTGCACCTTTGCATGACACGTATTTAAAATGTACATAATTGTCATCCGACGTGACTTTTTTTCTTGATTTTTTATACGTGTATTATAGTGTTTTTGTCCTTCAGTGTAAGCTATGCATAAGTAATATAGGATAAAAGAGAGAGGTTTATATATTTCTAGTAGCGTACAGCATTCATTTTTCGTGGTTATTACGATTATAGTAGAATCACCACCGGCACAACCTTGATTTATTGAGTCATTCATGGTATTTAGTAATAGTTTATTGATAACATTTATAAAAAACGAAAAAGAGCAAGAGTAGCGTGATTAAAATTTACATTAATCAGCAAAATAAACGATTCCTTGAGAATTTTAGTATCATTTCTATTTTATAACATGAGCACCGTGTATACCACCACAATCAGCACGGTATCCGAGTGGTAAAAAGTAGTGGCTGCATGCGCGAGACAACTTTCATGCACGTAAACCACGCTGAGTGTCGTTTTTAGAGCTTTGTCAACCTGAACCTTTGTCAACCTACTAGAAAACGTAACAGTTTAAGCTGTATAAATGCCACAGTTTCGCATTACGCCTGTACTTTCGTGTTAGTTATGAATGGCCGGGTAATGAAACCTTAGAAAGTCTCGGAGACTCTTAAATGATATTAAAACTCAAAAACCTTTTCAGTGACATAACAGGAGAGACAAAAAACAAGTACAAAGGACCTTGTCAGATTCTGTTCAAGATTCCCTTTTGTCTGATATACTGATGTCTATACATGGCTGTATCAATAAACATCAAGCGGTATCTATAGCTTGACCATTTCCGAATTTCCAAAACCCTCGCTTTCAAAATAAGGCTAAGCGCAAAATATTTCATGCGAAAATAACTTTTATTTGCATGCTAATTAAAGATTAGTTTCTTATCAAAGACCTCGTACTTAAAATCTTTTTTTTAAAAAAATAAAAAGACGCTATGGCAAGTCGAAAATAGACGGCCAGTCTAATTCGGCGCACTTGTTAAAATTCTCTGCAGGTTGATCTCTTGCTTCATTAATCTTCAATCTCCTGATCTCCTGATCTGGACACAGCCTTGAAGTGGAGTCATCATTCGGCACCAGAAACACTTGCGTATGCTAATAAGATTCCTGTTCCTTCGTCCTAGGGCTTCCCCCTCCCATTTCATATTATAAGGGAAAAGCTCTGGCCCCCAGGGAGGAGGTTACCTCACCTCCAGCCCTCTTCCTCAATATTTCTGCCTGAAAAATAGGTTTTGTTTGGTCGAGCGTGAGACAAGAAGGCGCAAGGAAAGTCTTCCCATCAACCAAGAGCCAAGACAGATGTAGCCTCCCTACAGACGTCCTTTGGGGTTCGTTCGTCACGTATTCATTTTTCCCCCACGGTCCGCGGGGGAGAAATGAATGCGTGACGAACAAACCCCAAAGGACGTCTGCGGGGAGGCTAAGACAGGTGAAGTAGAAACTCACTGATGATAAGGCGATAAGGACTTCCGCCGCGCGTGTACATCGGAAGCTTTCGTGAGCCGACAACCTCGGGACGCAAAAGAGGTGTCTGTAACTGGAACTGGCCGCTTACGGGTTGCTTTGAATGGGAGTTCAGAAAAACGGGGTTTTGTGAAGGCGGTCGTGTCGACGGCCGTGTCATTACCTTGGTTTACCTGTGCAGGCCTGCGCACTTTGACTCCGCCGCGCTAGAGTCTGGGCTCTACTACTTCAAAAAATGGCGCTCAGAATCACAGAGCAGTGGATCAGGGAGAGGGTCAAGTTGAAACACGATAATTTGGGTGAGTTTCCTTCATTAAATGCTTAAACTTTTGTAACTGATTTCATTTTTACCTCCTAGTGCCACGATTTCTTTTGTTTTCTATTTTAGCGCAATGGTTATAGCGTTTTTGACTGCATTCCAACAAAGTTTGGTTTTGTCAGTTTGGTTTTGTTTGCATTGCATGGTCCAACTTGATGTTTTAGCTAGTACGCTTTATTTTATTTTATGGCATTTTACTTAATGAAGCTTCTCTCTTGCTTCTTCAGTTGCTCTAGACACAGAGTTATTACTAATTACATGCGCGCTTAATCAAACTACGCGCCAGTTTCAATAAAACAAACCGCCATTAATTCCCTTAAAATTTTGGCGACACCATAGCTTGATGGTTGGTATCTGACGTCTTATTAAGACCAGTTTTGTTTCCCAAAATCCAAACAGTTAGCAAACACCTGTTACCGTACGCGTTAAATTTAGTTACTACCAAAAGTACTTTTAAAGAGGCTTGTAATTTTCCCTTCTAATCAGCCAAACTTTTGCTTTTGTTGCTTTCCTTCTAATCTTTTATTCTCAGTGTTAGATTGTTCTTTGTGCGTCAGCATGATACCTGTCACTTTGATGATACATGTTTTCAGTCACTTGCAAACTGACCTGACCAGGATTCTGCAATTTAGAATATATTGAAAAGTTGAACTGGACATTTGAGTAATGTGGATATGACTTGACTCAGATTTGAAGAGGCAAGGCCGTTCTCACTAAATTTACACTGGTTATAATTATAACATACAAAACCACTCAATTTTTTAGCCCTTCCTATTTATTACTGTTTAGTAATACATGCACAATAATAATAATAATAATAATAATAATAATGCATGCACAAAATTATTGAAAATTAAATAAATTATACTGTATGTGGTCCTTGGTCCGCCACTAAATACTATTGATAATTTAAGACAATTGGTGTTAATAAGACAAGATCGTGTGCTTGTAAATTAAAGTACTTTCTTCTTTACAAGTGATTCTGGAATTTTTTTTTTCACTTTTCCAAAAAAATGGGTTAAAATATCTTATCTGAATCAAAACGTAACGAACTAAAATACTCCCGGAAGATAATTGTTATGTTCCTTTTGATAATCGTGAAGTGATAAGTTCCAACCTTACCTTTAGTATTTTGCTTGTGATTCAAAAAGGCAACTGTGCTTGATGGTCCTTGGTCCGTGACTCATGTAAAAAGCACAAAAGGTACGAGAGAATGGGATAGTTTCCCTACGAAAATGTAATTTTCACAATATTTCATGTACATGTATTTTATTTATTCTTGATACAATTATGCTATAAATAAATACTCAGCACTCAGCGTAGGTAAAAATAAAAATACAGCACCATTTCACCCTATGAAAAATCAAAATATAGAGAATATGTTCAGTGCAGTTGAAAAACGCTGTATGTGTTTGAGATATTAAGAAAAGAGAACTTGTAAACATAGGAATATTTTTGTAAACAAAGGAATATCTTTAACACATTCCATTTAATCAAAGGGTTTCATTTATTTTGTTAAATGTAATTACGCCAAAGTGATAGGTCGCAGACCAAGGACCACTACGCAAAATTTGGTGACTTTTTTCAAGAGTCGATAAAACAAAAACTTCAAAGTATGCAGCAAATTTGCTTCCAACGGCACAAAAAGTTTTATCTGAAAACCTGTCCTGCAAAAAGGCACATCTTCCCATTGCTTGTTATTTATTCACAAGCCACGTAATCATGACCAAAAGTACAAACTTCAAGAAAGACAAATTAACCTATGGGTCAACAAACTCGAATTTTGCAGCTTTACAAACAGCAGCAAAGCGAAAACTTCGCCATATGAAAGAAGACTAATCAATAAATCATTGAACACATTCAGTTTTTTCCTTTTTTTCTAGATGAAATATTTCATCATGTTTGGAAAAGTCACGGACCAGGGACCACATACTGTATTGATAGATGTACAACATAGATAAACAAATTACTTTTAAAGTATTATTATTATTATTATTATTATTGTATCACCATTAATAAGTAAACATTGGTGGTGATATGATGGTTTGTCATCATTATTTTTTTGCCTGTGATCATGAAGATGATGTGAAATCTCTCTCTTTGCCTGGTACATATCATGAAAAGATATCTTCACTGGGGACTTCGCTCTCTGGATTTACTCGACTCAAGTCCTTGGATTTGTCTCGTAATGCCTTAATATCCACAGAGGTAAATATTTTCCTTCTTCCCATCACTAAGTCTTCCTCTTTAATTTTGCACAAGATAATTTAAAGGCATCAGCAAAGAATCTGAATGCTACCAGATCAAATCAACACCTGTAACTCACTTTAATGACAAAATGTTAAAGATAAGGTTTAAGAGTTGATCTAACTCCAGTCCTATCCATGTTTTGTCACTGGTGCTAAATAAGATTCTTGTGATTTTCCTTTGTCGTCATGACAAGGCTATGCTCTAGCATCGCCTGTTGCCCCTTGAGGCCTACATTTTACGTCTGGGTAACTGTAAAATCTAAGTTTTTCAATGGAAATCATATGCTTGGCACCTTGGATTTCACAAGCATAGAGTACCAGTCTCTTCAATTTTGTCTATAATCTTAGAACACTGCAGCCACAGAAAAGGACTAGATCGCATGACTCTTGAAGAAAGTCTGCAGACTTACAGGAGTCCTGGGTGCTTAGGGTGAACTTTAAATGGAAAGTTGTTGTTGGAGCTCAGAATAATTACATATGAATTGTATACTTATATATGTCAAGGTGGCCATAGATGGAAATACAATGAAACCTCTATCAAGAGGACACTAAGGCGGGTCCCGAAATTAATGTCTTATATGTCCCTTTATAACGGACACCTCTATTAGGTGGACGTGGACACTTAAATAAATTGTATTTGTCTATAAATTTCTATTGTTAAAACCCTCTATTAATATAAGCGGATACCGAATTGAATTGAATAGTATTTGATTACATCCTAGAAATACATACTGTAGTCAATTTAATAGTACAGATAAATCAATACATTTAGCTGTCAATAAACTTTAGATTAGACCGATATCCAGCTGTATGATTGTCATCCGCAATGAAAGTTCACCTAAGAGTCTTGTAACCGTTGAATGTTAATCATTAACAAACATTGCATAATTTTTACAAACCTCTATTAAGCAGACACCCTCTATTAAGCGGACACTTGGGAAGGTGCCAAAGGTGTCTGCTTAAATGTGGCTAAATATCATTTAGGCAAAGTTAAACTCGAACGAGTTGGCCAGCAGTCTTCTCCCACTTCAGTATGTGACCTACGGGGCGGCCCGCGGGGAACTGCAGGGCTCCTTGTGTGCCCTTTTGCTAGTGTTGCTTTGCATTGTAGCTTTGCTTGCTGATCGTAGCGGATCATTTTTAGCCTTCTTGCGTATCATTGCGGATTCTTGCTGATCGTAGCGGATCAATGTTTGCCTTCTTGCGAATCATTGCGGATTCTTGCTCCCTCTCATTAGCGATGAGTTTAATAGAGGTTTCACTGTATTCACCAAACAGAGTGTCCATTTTGAGAGTGCTGACTGCATATTTTTAGATCTCTTTGTGACACACATTTCCCTCCCCCCCCCCCCTTTAAAAATCTGTAAACTTACCGGGCCATGTAACTGGGAGTAATCCTATTTTAATTTATTTCAATGGATTCATTTTTTTTTATTTCACTTCTAGGGTCTGCAAGAACAGCACACCTTGGAATCACTTAATCTGTATCCTCAATTTTCTTGTTTGAACTACAATTATACTTACATATTATAGCAGGCAATTAATTTTGTTTATAAATTATTAAATTACAGTTGTTTCAGAAGGTAGAAGTACCAGCAGTCCCTTAGTTTAAAGGGGCTTTTAATTTGTCATGTGGATATTGCTGTTAATTTATTACAATAATGTAGGTCTGTTTGTTGTTGTTGTTGTTGTTGCTGCTGTTGATATTGTTCTGCTTTGTTTTTTGTGTTAGGTTTATTTTCTCAGTTTTCCTTAAAGCAATCTAAATAGATATTACAATAATATTTGCTCATTAAAAGATTTGTATGGACTACGAAATTTGACTAATCTGAAGGTTTGTAGATGGTTGTTTAATTTTATAATAACAAATTTATTTAGTCAGTTATTGCTAAAAAAAAGCAGTACAGTGGAATTCAACTGAAATGTGGGGTAATATTAATTTTGCTTTGCCTGGATACTAATTATTGGTGGTCTGACATCTTTTCTGCAGGACTTGGATCTTAGGTTAAATCCAGTTACAAAGAACGAACCAGATTACCGTCTCTTCATTGTTCACATGCTTCCTAATTTACGGCAGCTTGGTATGTTTTAAATTGTAGTACTTTTTTGACTGTACACTTCATGAGTGTGGTTCACTAAAACTTGGCCTGTTCATTTTAATTTCATAAACCCCCTGTTCCTTCTTGATTTTGTACAAAAAAGTATGTTGTTAATTCTGTTTAAATGCGCAAAAATGGAGTCTGACTATACAATGTGTTCTGTGGTCACCCATGGTCAGGTTCAGCTGTGTTGTTCTTCAAGTTGTTTCCATGTGTAACCCAGTTTTTACTTGCAGATGATAGGTCTGTACGTGACAGTGAAAGGAGAGCAGCTATAATGCACTTTACTTCTGATCAGGTACATGTATTTGTAATAACTACAATAAACATGACCTGTGATTTAACTTACCCATAACTATTATATTGGTTAACATAATCAGTTCATTGGATTAAAAGCCTGGCCCTGAAAAAAAGCCAAGATTAGGGGAAAGTTGTTGTACAGTAAATCAAAGGGAGAATTTATGAGATACCTATGGCCCAATTTGTTTAAAAGGGGGATAACATTATCCACTAGATAAATCACTGTCAATTGGATCACGCAATTATTTGAATGTCCTAAATACTTATCCACTGAATACTAATTTATCCAGTGGATGACACCATCCAACTTTTGAAACGTTAGGATACCTTTTTTCCATGCATGTCCCTTCATTTTAATTTTCAAACCATTTTTTTCTTTCAATTATTTTTTGTAGGCATCAGATTTTGATCATCATTACTCATCAAACTCTAAAATGGAATCAGAGAGGTAAGTACAGCAAAATCTGTTTCTGGGATGATCATAACTAATAACTTCTGGCAGCAGGGCAGTCGGTGAGGGCTGGGGGCTAGAGATTTCCCCTGGGTGCTACTATGAGATGGTCAAGAACAGGGTGCAAAGAAAATCATTTTTACAGCTTGCCATTCGGCTAAGCTGAAGCTAGCATTTACTAGCCCAGACGTCATTTCAACTAGCCCCAAAAGCTTTTTGACTAGCAGAATTGATTTCACAGTTCTTCTGTTATTCAAAATCCTCAAAAAACATCACTTGCCTGTCAGGCAAGTTAAAATCAGAATTCACTAGCCCGATGGAAAAATCAACTAGCCCTGGGCTATCGGCCACTACTTTCTTTGCACGCTGGTCAAGAATAACCATTGGGGATGTACAGTACTCCTCAGACAGTCATAGGAGAGCAGATAACAGCTACAGTAACAGTGTGACTGTAAATTGTAGCTGCTGTTCCAGGGACTTTGTCGTTACAATGCTTTCTGCTTTTCTGCAGGGTTCCTTTGCCCAGGTCTGAAATGATACGTAAGCTTGCTTCTCAACCAACAGGTATTCATTATTAATTAGTTTTATTTATAATAATGATATTATTATTATTTTCTAGTAGTAGTTTAAACCCCTGTGGTCACTTGAAGAAATCATGAAAGCAATGGCAAGAGAATATATTGGCAGATCATAAGCATTCATCAAAGTTAGTGGAGGAGACTGCCTGTGTTATGGTTCACGAATAGTCCCACGGTTCCAGCTTGTCTTGTACTAAGTTACATCAAATTACAATCATGGTTGCTAAAAGTAAAACAAAATTACTAATTACTAATGAATACAAATGACAGCTATGAAACAACGAAGATACAGGAAAAGGAAGCAAACTAAGTGAAAATACTTGAATGGAAAGTTGAACAGAAAAAAGTTACGATGGCTAACAAAACTGAATGAAAACAGTGATGATGTTGCCGTGAATGCTAAAGCGAAATGCATCTAGAATAAGCGATGAAACATGTAAAATGATGTAAAAACATTTTTAGGAAATTATGAAGAGAAATCTAACAGAATCTTAATAGCGATAACTGAAAAGAATGTGCAAAACTAAACGATGAACTAAACACTAAACATATTTGACGAGGAATGCAGCCGTAACAGCATGGTTATGGAAGCTGGCAAACATCAAAGTTGGAAACAACAGTACTACAATGTTGGAAGCTCCCTGACATTGCACAACTCTTTGTTTTTTGTTTACAAATCGTGACTGAACTTTCTGACCAATGGTAACGTATCGCATTAATGTGTCTTATTAATGTGATACATTACTATTGGTCATGATATTCATGAATGCTATTGAAAGTTGCACACAGCAGGAACAAAAAAGCTAACAAAAACATATAACAAAGGCATCTAATGGGTTTCATAACCATTCCTTTTTAGTAGCTATGCATTCATATAATAATATTATTTTTACATTAACTGTCCCATAGATTTATCATTCTTTGAAAAGATAAAAATAAAATGTTATAAGATGAACACCAGATTGCATCAGGAGTATTGAACAGTCATCATTAACCCTTTCTTGTTGTGTTCCATGGTGCTCATCCATATCCTTTGTTAAGAAAACTATAAAAGCCTGTGGCACATCAAATTATAATAAATTGTATTATTATTATGTTGTTTCAACTTTTCTCTTACTTTGATAAAATAATATCCAGTTCTAGAAGATGATGACGTAGCAGTGCTTGATCTAATTTCACGTACTGGTGGAGATTTGTCACAACCAAGAGGAATGTCTGGTTCATCAGCCCAAGTACCTGATGTTGGAAGCTACACTAGAGATGGTATTTATTATTTACAATAACCAACAACATTAATTTATATTTGTGATGATGTGATCCAAAGGTGAAGGCTAAACCAAGGCAACTGTAGACAGTGTCCTACTGACCTTACCTATAATAACTGCAGTGTTGTTTAAATGTTGACAGTAGGCTTGCTAATCAAAACAGCAACAAGTCGACATCTGTGGATGAAGTCAGTGACTCATAAGGGACTCAGAATAAGTGAATCTGATGTCTCAATCAGGAGTTTAACTTATGGAACCTACAGTAAGGTCATTACACTAGGTTAAAGTGACAATACATAGGTTCACCTTCTGTTGGGAGAACTCAGGTGATGCCAGACAGCAGGTAGTCTAGAATCAGATTGACAGGTATTCTGGTGAACTAAGCAATGTGGTTGCAGGTCTTTGATAATTTGTCTCATTAATTCAAGTTCAAATTCTATTTCTTTTAGAGCTTCACAAAATATTTCCACCAGTTAAACACAAAACAGATTCAAGGAATCCATCATCACAGGGAACTTCAGATGTAAGACCACAAAAAGACAGAGCTTATGTGCACTTTGCCGATAATGATGTCAGGTTATCAGACGATCCCAATCTAAAATATAGAGACGAAACAGATGCATATACAACCATCTCCACCAGAGGACATTTCACGCCCAATCCAAAGATGACTAGTTATAACCCATCACCAAGACAACCATACAACCCACCGACACTCAGTAGTACAGAACATGTTAGACCAGACGATTTAAGCTCTGACAAATCAAGAGGTGATGTGACTGGCTTGCAAGAAAGAGTAGAGGATAAAAGTGTTCCTTTGTCTGCAAGGTCATATGAACTTTCACCGTCTAGAAAAAGACAGTCGTCTTCTCCCAGACAATCACAAGGACCCCTTGCTGACAAGATAGGTAAAGAAGCGGAGAACGTTGTCAAGGAAACACCAACACGAGGCCTACACACGAAACTGGTATGTTATTGGCATGGCGATCATTTTCAGAGCTGTCATTAAGAGGCGGGGGCTGGGGATTTCGCCCAGCTACTATGAACATGGCCCCAAGCTACTTTCAAAGGAAAAAAGAAGAAATAATTATAGAACCAAAGGAAACCCCTAGCTGTTTGATTCCTCACCTACTTGACTGTTGTATTTTCCCAGCAACTTGAAATCTTAGTGACAACCCTGCATTTCTCATTGACAAGTTAAGTTTAACTGCTGCAGTGTAGACCAACTTCAACAAAGAAAACAACTGGGCAATGAAACAAGCAAATCCCAGCTTGGTTTTCCCTGTACATTAGGCAAAAATGCATTTTATGTGCTATCTAATGTCTGTCGTGTACACTGATCATTTTTATATCTTAAATGTAAAAAAACCCAAACCCTAAATCAACCCCTTGCAAAATGAGTTTTAGCAGGGGGAAAAGATCATTTTCTCTATCTTTCCACTGTTCACATGTGATACTCAATGAATTTTATATTATATATTATTTATCCAATTACTGTTTGATGCTGTGAACAGGTGACTACTAAGCAATCAGGACAAGTTGAAGATCAAGGGATGTTTTTAAACAAACTTCTGGACTTGGTAGACAAGTAAGGTTATCTGGTATCATTTGCAATATTTTTCAAAAAATAAGTTATATATATAAGGACATCAGCATTTGGAACTGAAACTAACTTTAGTTAATAGAACAAAAAATGACTGATTTTAACTCAAGATTTTGACTAAGGACCTATCCGCTCTAGCAAAATAGCTGTTCTTAAAGACAAATTTTCTGTTATCACCAACGCTTTTAAAACAAATGCCGATGGTTTGTCATAATTGTACAAATTTTGTCCCAGAGAGGAAAATCTTCAAAGGTGCCACAGACAAAATTTGCCCCAGGTAAAAAACTGGACAAAATCGACAAAGTAAACAAAAATGTGTTTTTCTTGTCAATCATTTTGTTGTAAAGCCATTATTCTTTCCTTTAATAATGCAAGTGTTGTCAGATGTAACTGCCTGATAAGAGTAAAATAGTTTCCAGTGTGATAAATTTTTTCAAAACAAAATATTGTCACCATACAAATTTGGTTTGATGTTTCAAACACAATTCTGATTTTGTCTGCTAATTGTTACTGGTACATGTACATTAATTTTTTTTTGTTGTCTACCTAGGTACTGGAATGGATCAAAATCACTCCATCGGCATTCCAAATTTCAAAGTAAGTTTAATGAAATTTTTGAGAATATTTTTTTTGTCTGTGCATAGGTTACAAGAATGCTCTATTTTTTGCTGGATAAAAAATTCAATAATTATTGTTTAAAAAGTGAATTCATTTGGTGTTGGCAGGTCTTGCACAGAGGCTTGTTTCCTCTCACCTACCTGCTACAATGGGCAGCCAAGATCACACAGCATCACATAGCATTGACAAGCTACAAAGACAACTGAATGAGAGAACAGCTGAAATATCAAGAATGCGTGACCAAATGTCACAACAACAACGGGAACTAGAACAAGTGCGAAGCAACTTCGAAAGTCAAGATGGTATAAAGGAGTCACTTGATGCCACGGCACACAACTTGGTGCGTAAATGAGTCTTTGTGGTTATCTTTTATACATGCCACCATTAGTCAAGAGCACCAGTGTGTAACAGCAAATGCGCTAATACAGACCCCAGTATTGTTTCAGTGTAACCTAACTCATACACTGTAGATTGGCTTTGTTCAGTAAATTACTGTTTTGAAAAAAAGCAAGAACACTATTAAAGTGAAGTCATAAAGGTAACTGTATTGCTGTAATAGCTTTTTTGTGTGTTTAGTTATGTGTTTATCTATTTGTACTATGTAAGCATGACTTTGTGTGTGTGTGTCTTTTTTGTCTTTTTCCTTTTTTTCTCTCTTAATCTCTATTTTGTATGTAAACATAGAAATTATTTCATAAAACAATCAAAACAAAAAAAAGAATACAGGTGGTGTAAAGCATCTTAGGTTTCGTTGACAGTTTTTAATTTGATGTTTCGACACCAACTTTTAACAACTCTTTTAATAGAAATAAAAGGCTACCTGAAGGGGGAAGGGGTACACGGAATAAGCTCTGAATGTTTCATACTCTGTTAATGCTCTTTTCCTTCACAAGAAAATGTAAAAAAAAATACAAATAATACATGTGTAGTCTGTAGGTCTTGAATGATTGCATGCCTTTTCTAAACATACTATTCAGGCAACTGAGCGATCACGACGGATGGAGTTGCAGGAAGAAAATAACTCTTTGCGCTCAAAAATTACTGCATTAGAAGTTGTTTCACATGGGGCAACAGAACAAGAGAAAGTAATAGGTAAAGCACTTTTCCAGCTGGCACATTAACTCTCTAAATAATTTATTGTAATACTGGATTTTAAGTGAAAACATTTTTTGGCCTGTTGCTAGTGGATCACCACAAGGGAATTTGATTATCTGCTGATTGTGTTGTTGGTGGTGTGATAACTGTGCTTGGGTATCAAGGAGTGCCATGGGATTTGCACTCAAGGTTGTCTCTAAGAGCTAAGGGGTGGAGAATTCCCCCATCTACTATGAGCATAGTCTCCCTCGCAGCCGTTTTTTGGATGTCACGGGGGAGCGTTGCATGACATCCAAAAAACGGCTGCGAGGGAGACTACTATGAGCATAGCCTGTGCTACAGATGGAACTAAACTTCTGGTTAAGTCCATCTGTGAAAGCTAGCACCAAAATCCTTGTTCTAGGCCACCAGCTGGACTTGAGTATACAGAGTAGTACACGCCTTGATTGGGTCTGTTAAAAATGCCATTGTCAATTTGCTAGTCAGGTTGAAAGAAAATATGAAACATATTTCTGGTAATTTGTCGAGTCCATTATTGGGGGCCCAGAAAAAGCATATCAAGTTAAATTATGTGTCGTCTGTATTAAACGCAGGCTTCAGTGAGCATAGCCCCCGGCTATTTTCATAGGAAACTAAAGTATAGTAAAACCAAAAGAAATTCCTAGATTCAATTCCCCGCCTACTAATTTCATATATTACACAGCTACTTGAAGTCTTAGCGACTGCCCTGTACACTGGCTTTAGTTGCAGGAGCAGGTCTGGAGCACTAGAAGGTGTGTCTTTAATGGGGTCTTGTCACTGACAGAACCTTCTGCACTAACTGGCACATCTGGCACTGGGCAGTTGTTCAAACATTAGATGATGCTATCCACCAGATAAATCACTGTCAAGTGGTTAAGTATTAGAATCAGTTGCATAATATCGGAAACTCATAATGGGTTATGAGTTTCTGGTAATATCCACTGGTCAAGATAGAGTTTTACCCAGTGGATAGCATTGTCCAGCTTGTGAACAACTGAAGCCTGCAAATTATACCAGCCTCCCAGTGTGGTGCAGTCTTCTGAGGTGGTGTGGTGTGGTAGATGGGAGAAGGCAAATTGTGCTTGTATTGTTGTCGCGTTCCCAGTGTCGTAGACGCGTGGCGTTAGGCACTGGAGTTCGCCAGGTCAACCACAGTGAAGCACTAGGCAGTCAGCAAGATTCAATGACGTTTATTAAAATCAGGCTAGTCCGACTATTTACAGCACTTGCGGTGAAAACTAGAAAGAAACGTGCGATTTTTACGTCAGAAGAAAAGAAAACTAAGATAATGCTCCGTGCACGAAAAAAGAAAGAAAAACAAACTACTGAATTACAAGCGTGACTTACGTCTGATCTTGACTCCAGGGGTTAAAAGAACTCCAAATCTCCTACAGTTGTAATAACTCCGAAAGTTCTCCAAAAGCTCCTTACACTGTGATGGACTTCTTACAACTGAATAAACGTGCTTAGGAAAAGAATAATCTAACGCATGCCTTCTGACGTAAAGGAAATAAACTGAATAAAGCTTTGTACGCCTAGCCAAAAAACGGATATACGATGATCATGCAATAAAATAATCAATGTTACAATCACGAAAGAAAAAACAGTCCTTGAATGTAACTAATTAAAATGTCATCTCTCGCGGATAACGTGACACTCCTCGCCCAAGGATCTCTGATCCTTGCTCCTGTTTAATTATCTTCTGTGTTTAGGGAAACTACTCCGCTGGTGCGGGTACCAGAAGGACAAGCTCCTTAATTGGTCGCAGAAACGTCTTCTTTGCAGCGCCCCTCACTATCTCAACTTGGGCCTTTCTTACTCGTCCGTCATCACTCTCAATGGCTTCTGAAATTCTTCCGATGGGCCAGTCATTTCTGTAAGCTCCCTCCTCTTTTACAAGTACTATGTCCCCTATGCGTAGATTTCTCTTCGGCTCCTCCCACTTGGTCCTGGTCTGCATGCTTTGAAGGTACTCGCGCCTCCATCGTATCCAGAATTGGTCCGCGAGGTACTGGACACGTCTCCAACGGCGTCGTGCGTAGACGTCAGGTGGAATAAAGTTGCCAGGTGGCGGGCCAAGTGGGCGTGTCTTCATAGTCAAAAGCATAGAGGGTGACAGCGGTTGAGGTTCATCTGCATCTGTTGGGATAGCAGATATAGGGCGGGCGTTGACTATCGCGGTCACCTCCGCCATAAGCGTTACGAGTAGTTCGTGTGTAAGTTGATGACTGCCAAGCTCCGCAAACATCGCTTCTAATACACGGCGAATGGTGCCTATCTGGCGCTCCCAAGCGCCACCAAAATGTGAGGCATGTGGTGGGTTGAAGATCCACTCGCACCCATGGTTGTTTACGTAGCCTTTCACTTGACGTTGGTCCATCTCTCTCAGGGCGTCTCCCAGCTCCGACTTTCCACCAATGAAATTGGTACCCCGATCGCACCTGAGAATGGAAACAGGACCGCGAAGTGCAAAGAATCTTCTCAGAGTGCAGATGAAGGAACTAGCATCCATGGACTCCAGTAGTTCGATGTGGATCGCTCTGCTACTTAGACAAGTGAACACTAGTCCCCAGCGTTTGGAGTTGGCTGCGCCTCCGCGTGTCTTCCTAGAACGTATCATCCAGGGGCCGAAAACGTCGAACCCAACGTTTGTGAAGGGAGGGGCTACTTCTTTTCTGTCTGCTGGTAGGTCGGCCATACGCTGTTGTATCACTGGTCCTCTCAATTTCTTGCATGTAACACACTTGTTTAACTCCCGTGCTACAGTATTGTGGCCTCCAATCAACCAGTACCCAGCTTGGCGGATGGCACCGTGCGTAATCTGACGACCTTGGTGGTGGACTTGTCTGTGGTAGTGACGTGTTATCAGATCAGCAACGTGGTTTTTCTTCGGTATCAGAACGGGGTGCTTTTCTCCAAACTCTAAAGTAGCGCGTCGAAGATGGCCGCCGACTCGTAGAACACCATTATTATCCACAAAGGGGTCTAAACGGTACAGCTTCGAACTCTTTGGAACAGTCTCCGGTTCGTTGCTCTCTGCAATCCTTCGGTCTGACTTCAATTCTTCTGAAAGGCTTTCACTTTGTACGGCGCGAATTATTACTGTCATGGCCTCCTGAAGTTCCTTTGCTGTTGGCTGCCGCATCAGTTTTGTGTTCTTGCTGCTTGATGTTTTCGACTCAATCTCTTCCCGACTCTTGTTCTTTCTCCGTTTGAACTCCTTGATAACTACTATCAAATTTGCGATTGCACATTGCAAGGAACGAAGGCTCGAAAATCGTGAGAACCTGTCTGCTCCAAGACCATGGTGTTTGCTGGTTTGCGTTTTCAGGCTCACGGTGTTCTTTCGTACTTCCGGATCGTTCTCATTTAGTGGAATCTCGTCCTCTTCATCTTCTGCTGCTGTTCTGTTTGGGTCTGTTAAGAAGCTTGGTCCGGTTAGCCAATCCGATCCTGTGAGACTTTGCGCATTCAGGCAACGTGTACTCAGGTCTGCAGGGTTCTCGCTCGTATCGATATACTTCCACTGCTTGGGGCTGGAAATCTTCCGGATTGTTTGTACACGGTTAACGACGTAAACATAGAACCTCCGGCTCTCGTTTTGGATGTAACCGAGGACGACCTTTGAGTCCGTGTAAAAGGTGATCTGGTTAATCTCCATGTCTATCTCCTTTACGATCTTGTTTACTGCTTGCGAGGCAAGGACAGCGGCACACAACTCTAGGCGGGGGATGCTTGTGGTCTGAGCAGGTGCTACCTTTGATTGACCGAAGAGCAAGGCCGTGCAGATTTCTCCTCTATCGTTAAAGAGTCTTAGGTAAATTGAAGCTCCAATCGCGTCCTTGCTGGCGTCCGAAAAGGCGTGAATTTCTCTTCTTACGATTGTCCCGAAACCAGGTGGGTGGTAGCAGCGGGGTACTGAAACGTTCTCCAAATGAGGAAGCGAATTTCTCCAACGTTGCCACTGCGACAATAGCGTGTCTGGTAGAGGGTCGTCCCATCCTAATGCTTTTTCCTTATTGTTTTTCTTCCCCAAGAGTACTAGCTGCTGAAGCAATAACTTCCCTTCAAGTAGGACTGGCACTGCGAGGCCTAGTGGATCATAAATTGAATTCACGACCGATAGTACTCCTCTTCGCGTGAATGGCTTTTCGGGAAGGCAGACCTTGAACGTGAAGGTGTCTTCCTCAAGGTTCCAGTAGACTCCTAGAGAGCGTTGTGCGGGAAGGCTATCGTGCCGAAGATCTAGATCTCGTACTCCCTTTCCTCTGTCTTCGGCTGGGAACGCCTCCATGACTTCAACTGAGTTGGATACGACCTTATGAAGCTTTAGGTTAGCGGTGGCTAACATTTCTTGAGTCGCGGTGACAAGATCGATTGCTTCTTTGGTAGTGGGCCGTGATGCCAAGCCGTCGTCAACGTAGAAGTTACGATGCACAAATTCGGTTGCATTTTCTCCAAACTCCTCCTCGCCGTCAGCTGCGGTCTTTCTTAAACCAAACATAGCAACTGCTGGGCTTGGTCCATTTCCAAAGAGGTGAACATTCATTCGGTACTCCATTATCTGTTTGCCGGGTGTATTGTCTTCGTACCAGAGAAAACGAAGAAAGTCTCTGTGCTCTGGATCAACGTGAAAGGAATGGAACATCTGCTCTATGTCACACATGACAGCTGTTGTCTCCCTCCGAAAGCGAAATAGAACTCCTAACAGGCTGTTCATGAGATCTGGACCCGATAACAGCTCTCCGTTCAGCGACACACCTTCGTATTCGGCTGAAGAGTCAAAGACCACTCTGATTTGAGTTGGTTTCTTCGGGTGGTAAACTCCAAAGTGCGGAAGGTACCACACCCGACCGGACTGGGGCTTACTAACTTCTTCTATTGGTACCGGGGAGGCGTGGCCTTTTTCGATGATCTTCCCCATGAACTCCACGTAGTCCTTTGCCATCTGAGGCTTTCTTTTTAAGGTGCGGATGAGGCTATTTAAGCGGTTGACTGCTTGACTCCGATTGTTTGGCAAATGAAGATCTTTACGGCGGAAGGGTAGGGGCATTTCCCAGTTCCCTTGTTCGTTTTTATGTACGCCAGTCTCCATGATATCTAAGAATTTGCGATCTTCGCAGGATAAGCTAACATCGTTATCCTCCCGACTCGTAAAGAACACGTTGTCCGCTAGGTCTCTCTTTTGATCGAGAAAGCTCTCTTTTACTTTAAACTGGTTAGGGCATGGCAGGAATTCGTAATTGTTTGTCTCCATCGACTTCTCCCTCGAATCGGCCGCGAGGAGACTGGTGCGGCAGGCACGCACGTGCACGGGTCCCCCGACAAGGTCTAGGCACATCTGTCCGATTATCGTCCAGCCTAAAGATGTCTTTTGAGCCCACGGGGCTCCTTTCGGCCCGTTTCTGAACTCCCTCACTTTAAGCAACTCTGGGGCATCTCGTCTGATAAGCAGGTGAATTTCGGCATTTTCATCGAGCTGCGGGATTTCGTTCGCGATATCGCTGAGGTGTGGGAATCTCCTCGCCATCTCCGGTGTTGGAATCTCTTGTTTATCGCGAGGGATGTTATTGCATTCGATGAGGGTGGGCAGTTCTGACTCCGTTCCCTTTAAGGATTTAAGGACTACACCTGTCACGCGTCGTCCATACTTTGCCTCTTTCTCGCCGCTGCATGTAGTTAGGTAATATTTTTCTTCTGGGCCGGTTGCTCCTAATTCATCGGCAAGTTCGCTGGTGATTAAGGACGAGTTGCTTTGATCGTCAATAATCGCATAGACTCTACAAATACTTTTCGGTCTCTCTTTGCTGACGACATCAACCAGTACTAGTTTACTGCATGAGACGCCGCCCTCGCTAGCTCCACACAGGGACGTGCATTTCGTGTCGACCGACTCTCCACCTTCGGGTTTCTTCAGCTTCTCTTTGTGGAGGAGTGCGTTGTGACGTTTGTCCTTGCATATACTGCATTTGATCGTTTGTCTGCAATCCTTTGCTCTGTGGCCTTCGGACAGACAGCGATAGCAAAGTCCAGCCTGAAGGATCCATTCAGTCTTCTCCTCTAATGTTTTTGCAGCCACAGACTTTTCACTGTCGCGTTCCCAGTGTCGTAGACGCGTGGCGTTAGGCACTGGAGTTCGCCAGGTCAACCACAGTGAAGCACTAGGCGGTCAGCAAGATTCAATGACGTTTATTAAAATCAGGCTAGTCCGACTACTTACAGCACTTGCGGTGAAAACTAGAAAGAAACGTGCGATTTTTACGTCAGAAGAAAAGAAAACTAAGATAATGCTCCGTGCACGAAAAAAGAAAGAAAAACAAACTACTGAATTACAAGCGTGACTTACGTCTGATCTTGACTCCAGGGGTTAAAAGAACTCCAAATCTCCTACAGTTGTAATAACTCCGAAAGTTCTCCAAAAGCTCCTTACACTGTGATGGACTTCTTACAACTGAATAAACGTGCTTAGGAAAAGAATAATCTAACGCATGCCTTCTGACGTAAAGGAAATAAACTGAATAAAGCTTTGTACGCCTAGCCAAAAAACGGATATACGATGATCATGCAATAAAATAATCAATGTTACAATCACGAAAGAAAAAACAGTCCTTGAATGTAACTAATTAAAATGTCATCTCTCGCGGATAACGTGACAATTGTCTTCTTTCATTATAGGAGAACTTCAGCAAAGAAATCTCTCACTTCAAGAACAAGTCAAAAACCTTAACCAACAAGTACAGCAACAAAATATCAACTTGCAACAATTACAAGAGCTAACAAATATGTTACAAGAAAGCCACAGGTGAGATGTACATAATTATACATATATATTGATTTTTGGCTTATAATAAATTGAACTTTATTTTTTTGAAAATAAAATGTTCAAGATGGGTTATAGAATTTCATCATGATCTATGATGATTAATTATAAATTTTAGATTAAGACTAATGACATACACACAGTGATCTAGTTTATTCACCTACGATATTGATGGACCTTCAGCTTTACACTGCAGCCGTGTTAATACTGATACATTCACACTCCTTCTTTCTTAATACATGTACAATCCAGATCACTGGTTTCCACAAATGACCATCTACTTCGGGAACTGGATGAAGTGCGCCAACGTCATCAACATGAGGTCCATCAAATGCACTGGAGTTATGACAATCTAAAAAAGACTATAGACTGGATTCCAAATAATACAAAGTAGCTAGTAAAAGGCATTAGAGATTTACAGAGTAAAATATCACTTGTGTGCAGTTATGTCCAGTAGTAAAATATGTACAAAAAACTATTCAAGAAAGTCTTAAACTATTCAATATAAACAGGAAAATAGAAGGTGTGATTCAAACCCACTATTTAACGTAAAGCTGACAGCAAGACAACAAAGGTAATATGTCATGAAAGATATTGTGCATTGTGGTTGATGTGTATAAAGGGTTTTGTTTATTGTTTATCATTTGTCTCAGGATGTCACTTAGAATCAATTGCGATTCTATCGCCTAATGAAGACCGTCGCGAATTCAGTATGCAGTCAAGACCTTCAGTACGTAGTCAAAACATCATAATCACTATCTAAGGGACAATCACGAGACAAACAATTAACAAAATCCTTTAAAAAAAAAGGTAGAGTATTCAAGTAAAAGTCAAAATTGTAGCAAAATAAATGATTGATTTTTTTTCCTAAATCCTGAATTCCTAGTTTTATTAGCAGTGTATGACAAATTGCATCATATTCTGTTACATAAAATGTATTATTTTACAGATATTTTAAGTCTGATATCTCTCTCTAACTTAACGTGGATACCATTGGGACTGGCACTTTTACACTATAGTGTTATAAAAAGTTAAACATACAGTGTAAAAGGATGGAGGAACAGTAGGGACTTCTCATTTGAGGTGTGACCTCTTACGACAAATAATGAGAAAAATCTCAAGTATGCAGAATTTTCTTTTAATTAAGAGTCAACTTTCAAATCCCCCCTGAGGTGGTTTCTGTTGTTGTTGCAAGAGTTGTCTTTTTTAAAGCTTTATATTTTGTATCCTTATTCTCATGTATGTATTCAGTAAATTATATCATTTATGGGACTCCAGAATTTAATTCCCAATATATAAGTTAAAGGACAATGATGGGTGTCTATTTACTGGAGCTGTCAACAAAGTGAGGATGTTACATTTTGTAAACACTTTCGTACACTGGATGGTTATATTTACTGGTATAATGTGTTTTTATCAGTTCCTTTAAGTGATTTAACTAGTTGTTTTAAAAACTCAGGTTGTTAATAACACTAATAATATTAAGTCTCCCACTCATATAGCCAGGTGCCCCACCAACTACGCTATGAACTAGGAAACAGTTTTTTGTACAAATAAGTTACACCATAAACCCATTCACTCCTGGAAATTTTACTGCAAAACACCTTTTGAAGCTACATTGTTGTTGAGCCATTTTGTGGTCGCTATCCCGCCAAAGAGAACTGATAAAAACTGCACAAAAAATGTTTATAAATCGAGCACGTTGTGCTGTCTGTTCCTAAGCCTAATAATATTTATTTATTAGCTTCCAAAGTTCAGGTATGCACAGAGATCAAAATTTGGACCCCTTGAATTTCCATTTTTCATACCCTCCCTTTATATAATTCTGCCTTTTTTTCGCTGGGTATTTACTGGCTAAGCTTTCTTTTTAGTCAGAAACGTTTTTGGAAGGTTGATGGAAGGAAGTGCAGTTTGGGTAGTAGAACAGGGTTTTCCTTGGAATTTTCTTGTCAATGCTAAATGATAATTGAGGAGAAATACAGGTCATCTACAATATCAAACGTAAGGATTGTGATGCTGAGGACATTGGTGAAACAGCAACGAAACTAGGTACTTAAGGCTAAATGAACACGGGAAATCAGTGCAAGCCTGCGATCTCAAGTCTACAGTGTCTGAACACACTAAGCATGCAGGCCACTCCATCAACTGAGCTAGTGTAAAAATTATTGGCCAGGAAGACCACCCTGCTTTCATGCAAGATACATGAGGCCATAAACATTCATACTCAGCAACTGGAAATAAACCGTGATCAGGGCTACAACCTTCCCCTACTTTATGAAACAATTTTGCAGCCTCATTCTTTCAAAACGAGGCTGCGAATAACAGCAAACATCATCACTGATGAAGGAATGTGGATGGGTTCCGAAAGCTGTGCTAAATTTTCAAGAAACTGTTGGTGTTGAAAAATATGATGAGGATGAAACTTTATTAAGGTGTCTAAAGAAGCACCTTAATAAAGTTTCATTATTTTTGTTATGTAATAATTATGTAGGTATCTTGCAATAATTGTTTTTCAGCCTGTTTGACTAAATCATGCTCATTAATTTTTTGCTTAGATGTCAAAGTTGTTTAATGGTGACCATTAAAACAGACACTGTTGACATCACAAGCAGTACAAGGGATGTGGCTCCACATGAGTTGTTATGGGCGGTTCAAAGGTGAACAGGTATATGAACCTCTACCTCTAATAAACTTAACAAGATGACATGAAGATTTTTTGTTAAAATATTAGTTTCTAATTTTGTAATACTTCAGTCAATCTTCTTGTGTCATTTATATAGATCTATCTGATCTTCCTTTTCTGTACCTTAATCTCTTCTTAGTAAATTTCTCAATGTTTTCCTAGTGCCCATGCTGCCACGATTAGCCAACTATATGCAAGCAGAAGATATGTGCATGTACATGTATGCTTAATTTATGTTTGTAACTTCTACGGAAATCACTGAGTCAATCAATAAACTATTCAACTTCACTAAACTTCTATATTTTTTAAACCTAGAGCTAACAGTGAAAAGTTTGACACATCAAGTTATTTCAAAGGCTTTATTGTTATTGTCTTTAGAAGATGATCACAACTACATTTTAACACAGCTAAAAAAATCAGTTAATTAGATCACCTGAGTTATGTATGGTTCATAAAAGACACACAATGGTCTACTTATATATTTTTTTTCATATTATACTCAACTTTGCCACACTGTTTTATAGACAAATGTTGAAAATTCATCTTCAGTTGGCCTTGTGTTTACACTCTGAGTGCTCTCAACCTGGGGGAGGGGGTAGGTAAGTGTAATATGTAAAAGGAAGGAAAGCAGCTGAGTATGCCCACAACTACAGTGTGGTCTCTTTGAAAGATGTACCCACATGTATTAAACAGACTGTCCCCACATTCATGTGAACTAAAGGCACAAACTCGAGGCTTGCAGTGACAAAACACAGTGGGTTATTTGTATGGATTTGTCCACCCAAACCTTAATCTTGTTTCATTAACTGTGCTCTCCGGAGCACAATGCAGGAATGGTTTATGAGTGTTTGAAAACAATCGTATTTCAACCTTGTAAAGTATATTTCCGGATTGTGTTACTGCTGGCAGATGTGTTCTAGAACTGCCATGCATTGCCTTCCCAGCATGAAGACGGATAGCCTACAGCTGAATGTGTAGCCACACCCTCCCACCCCTCTCTCCATTTTTCTTTTGTCGGGAGGAGGGTGCAGCTACACATAGGCTAGAGGAAGGAATGTATGACAGCCCTGGTAAAGAAAAACTTTAGTGCACAGTGAAGTTAAGCTAAATGCTAACAAACTATTTGACTTCTGCAGTAAATTGCGCAGATATACTCTATTGTTACACAGAGGACACTGCATCATATCTTTTAGATGTAATTACATTGTTTTCAGTTATTAAATAAAGCCAAGAGTTTGTTAAGTTTGGTCTCAATTAGAATTTTGATCAGGGCTGTCACTTAGATTTCAAGTTGCCTGGCATAAGCAATTAGTACAGGGGCATAGCCAGGATTTTTCAAAGGGGAGGTCACAGAGGCTACTCACCAGATCACCATCCAGGGACTATATATGGTTTATACCGCTGCTCTCCCTCGTGTATCAGCGGGCTCAGTCGTATTATCGTGGCATGAAGGCCCATATTAACTAAAGACAATGAGCCGTTGACGAAAACACTTTACAAAAAAACAAACTTTAAAAAAGTGGGCTTTTTAACAATGGCTTTTACGGCCAAGACATTGTCATGGCATTTTGCCACGTGAATATTGTAGGTTGTTTGCTCAAGAGAAGGCCTACCAAGGGGGGGGTCACGGGCACCCCAGGACCCCCCCTCTAGCTATGCCCCTGTAGTAGGTAGGAATTGAACACCAAGAAAACTCATTAATAAACGTGAGAGTAGCCAGCAGCCATGTTCAAGGTAGCCAGAGAAAATTGCCCGCTCTTGGCCCTTAGTGACAGCCCTGATTGGACAATTCTATCAGCTTCTACTTCCCTTTTGCATAGTACATACTCAATAGTCCCCCAGTATTAGGCATGTTAACAATAAGTTAGTGTGTTTTATCATAAGTGTCCTTTCCCTTGTATCCTCCTACATAACCTTCAGCAGCTTTGTCATCACGGTCAACACGCCCTTCAATGCCTTTGCCTTTTCCACTCTCATCAAAACGTTCCTTGTGAGAACCAGTATATTTCGAAGTATCAGTCAGGCGATCTACTCCACCAGCCTTGACAGCTTTCTGTCATGGTTTAATAAATAAAATGATTTTTAATATAGTACCTTTTATACCAGAGGGGGGTACTCCGGAATTCAGGTGACAGGGATGATCAAATAGGGGCAAAAATCGAAACCAAAACAAATACCTAGGGCTTCCAACAAAACCTGAACAAAAATCCCTGGACAAAAAGTTAATACCAAAAAAATTCCATGACGAACCTTAAAAAATTATTTCCAGAAGGCATTAAATGATACAACAAAAAATATAGAAATTGATTGCTGGTGTTTGTTTCTTCATCATACCATCTCAAATTTTTCTACCCCAAAAAAATCCTTTGGTCACCCGAGTCACTTGAAATCTGGAATACCCACCCCCTCCCCCTCTTGGGTACATGTGCTAATTAAAATAAAGTCTTGGTGATTTTCAGCAATAACAAAACATACATGAATTCAAAACCCTTTCAAAATTGCCCTTTGAATTTTAACAGAATTGTGAGGCCCTATTTGCAATTTGTAATTACTGACAAAGAAAGTAAACAAAGAACAGATGATACTTTATGTTATTTATAGTTTCAATGTTTATCTCAAATAATTATGTAGAACTTGGAAAGCTATACTGAATCTTTCAATCTTTCCAATTTACTATGTCTTATTAAAAAAAGTAAATTTTTACCTACCCATCCGTAAAAACTGAGAGTATATAAGCTACCCAGGAATTTGGGTTAATTATAGAGTGCAATTTACATGTATAATTAATATACAGCTAGAATATTCTTATAATTTTGAATACCCTACCCTAACGTGCCAAGTAGAATAGTTTGAATTAAGGGAGGTTTTTTTTTTCAACCGTAACACAGTTGATGGCAATTTTTTTGTTTTCAATTCCATGCATTTATCGTGACAAGATGCATGACAACATCAGACAATTAATTACATGCACATACGGTCACAAACATAAACTTTTTACACATACAAAAGACCCAGCAGGTCACATTTAAACAACTCACCGTTGCTCCACTTGTGGCGGGACCTTTACCAGCACAAATTTTCTCGATGAGCTTTCCGAGATCGTCTTTGCTCCCGTACTTTTTCTCTGCACACAATTCTAAGGCTTTTTTGAACTGACTAAAATTTATCTTTCTTTCAGTTTTGCTGCAACCGTGAGAAACGGAAACATCAGCTGTACATTAAATTTAAACAATATCCACTAAAATATAAAGGGAAAGACCAGAATCTCTTTAATACCTCTTGACTTCAGGTCTGTTAAAGATGATGTCCGTGTCAGTGCTTGTGAATTTCTTGTCGTACAGCTTTAGATCACGAAAAAGTTTGCCAAATTTCGCGTTGTCCATCGTAGCCTGAGCGTCCTTGCTTCCCGCACCAAAAGCACAGAAAGAATTAAATACAGTTTTAAGGTCACCGTCAGACATTTTATAGGTTGATTTGCTGCTGAAAACTTGCAAAAATAAACGATGAACTCTTGTGAAAAATTCAGCAGGATTTAGCTAGTGCAGAATGCACCTGGATTATATGTATTCGCGTCGCGCTCACGCGTCATGTTAAGACAAAGGAAAAGAATGGCAATTGGCTCACGCACAAAATTGCATCGGTACCATAGTTACAGAGTTAAACAACAGAATATACTGTCTAATATTATTTGGAAGGGTCTACATTGTACATATTTTACCTTTTCAACTTTAAAATTGAGGTAATAAAAGTCACGGAAATATTTTCAACAAGCTCAGCGTAAATATGTCACGCACGGGCCAGACCCCGCCCCCGCAGCATAACAAAATAAAATGAAGCAAAATGAATGAATGAAAAATATTTTAAAAAAACACGGTACATAATCTGGTGCCCGCCAAGCAGATGACCTCACCCGATTCACGCAACCCCTATGGGTGATACCCGCTGAAAATGCACCAAATTACGCGGGCATCACCCGCTGAATTACGTACTATAGTACGGGCAATATGGCGGTCCACAGGCTACACAACCATCTGTGCAAGTAATCGTGATATTTTAGATAAAATAAAAATAATTCCGCCTCTTTGATACAGTGGAAAATGGAAAGACTAAAATATTAACGTCTATTTGATATATAAACCGCAAATTTTCAAACAATTCCAGCTAATTCCGCATAACCCGAAGACGAGTAACGAATAGGGCGAAGTTAAGTTGCTCAAAGTGAAGTTTTATTTCATTGTGTTAGGTTAAAATCCATCCGTGATTTGAGATAAAACGTCTTTAGTAAACAATTGTAGTTCTCAACGCGGAAAATAAAATATTCTGGGTTTCGGGAGTGCGGTCTGGCTCACGTCTAATAGGATGCTGATACGACGGGCGTTTTTGAGACGGGCAAATTCGAGAAAGACATTTTATTACAGTTCCCCCAGATGAAGTGTATTTCTATGATATTCACATCAAACTGTTCCGAATCGTGTAATAGACACGTTTTAAGCAAAAATCTGGTCTTCCAAAAGCCCAAAGTAAAGAATTTTGGAATGGCGAGTGCAGCGTGTGTGACGTCCTAGGCTATAGGATGCCGATTCACGGGCGTTTTTAAGGAGGGCAAATTCGAGAAAGAAATTTTATTACAGTTCCCCCAAATTAAGTGTATTTCTATGATGTTCACATCAAACTGTTCCGGATCGTGTAATAGAAACTTTTAAAGCAAAAATCTGGTCTTCCAAGGGCCCAAAGTAAAGAATTTCGGAATGGCAAGTGTAGCGTGTATGACATCCTATAGGATGCCGATTCACGGGCGTTTTTAAGGAGGGCAAATTCGAGAAAGAAATTTTGTTACAGTTCCCCCAAATTAAGTGTATTTCTATGATATTCACATCAAACTGTTTCGGATCGTGTAATAGAAACTTTTAAAGCAAAAATCTGGTCTTCCAAGGGCCCAAAGTAAAGAATTTCTGAATGGCAAGTGTAGCGTATGTGACATCCTATAGGATGCCGATTCACGGGCGTTTTTAAGGCGGGCAAATTCGAGAAAGAAATTTTATTACAGTTCTCCCCAAATGAAGTGTATTTCGATGAAATTCACATCAAACTGTCCCGAATCGTGTAATAGAAGCGTTTTAAGCAAAAATCTGGTCTTCCGAAGGCGCAAAGTAAAGAATTTTGGAATGGCGAGTGCAGCGCGTGTGACATCCTATAGGATGCCGATTCACGGGCGTTTTTAAGGCGGGCAATTTCGAGAAAGAAATTTTATTACAGTTCCCCCCAAATGAAGTGTATTTCTATGATGTTCACATCAAACTGTTTCGGATCGTGTAATAGAAACTTTTAAAGCAAAAATCTGGTCTTCCAAGGGCCCAAAGTAAAGAATTTCGGAATGGCAAGTGTAGCGTATGTGACATCCTATAGGATGCGGATTCACGGGCGTTTTTAAGGCGGGCAAATTCGAGAGAGAAGTTTTATTACAGTTCCCCCCAAATGAAGTGTATTTCGATGATATTCACATCAAACTGTCCCGAATCGTGTAATAGAAGCGTTTTAAGCAAAAGTCTGGTCATCCGAAGGCGCAAAGTAAAGAATTTTGGAATGGCGAGTGCAGCGCGTGTGACATCCTATAGGATGCCGATTCACGGGCGTTTTTAAGGCGGGCAATTTCGAGAAAGAAATTTTATTACAGTTCCCCCCAAATGAAGTGTATTTCAATGATATTCGCATCAAACTGTCCCGAATCGTGTAATAGAAGCGTTTTAAGCAAAAATCTGGTCTTCCGAAGGCGCAAAGTAAAGAATTTTGGAATGGCGAGTGCAGCGCGTGTGAGGATGCCGATTCACGGGCGCTTTTAAGGCGGGCAAATTCGAGAAAGAAATTTTATTACAGTTCCCCCCAAATGAAGTGTATTTCGATGAAATTCACATCAAACTGTCCCGAATCGTGTAATAGAAGCGTTTTAAGCAAAAATCTGGTCTTCCGAAGGCGCAAAGTAAAGAATTTTGGAATAGCTAGTGCAGCGCGTGTGACATCCTATAGGATGCCGATTCACGGGCGTTTTTAAGGCGGGCAAATTCGAGAAAGACATTTTATTACAGTTCCCCCAAAATGAAGTGTATTCCGATGATATTCACGTCAAACTGTTCCGAATCGTGTAATAGAAGCGTTTTAAGTAAAAATCTGGTCTTCCAAGAGCCCAAAGTAAAGAATTTCTGAATGGCAAGAGTAGCGTGTGTGACAATATCCTATAGGATGCGAATTCACGGGCGTTTTTAAGGCGGGCAAATTCGAGAAAGAAATTTTATTACAGTTCCCCCCAAATGAAGTGTATTTCGATGATATTCACATCAAACTGTCCCGAATCGTGTAATAGAAGCGTTTTAAGCAAAAAACTGGTCTTCCGAAGGCGCAAAGTAAAGAATTCTTGAATGGCAAGTGTAGCGTGTGTGACATCCTATAGGATGCCGATTCACGGGCGTTTTTAGGGCGGGCAAATTCGAGAAAGAAATTTTATTACAGTTCCCCGCAAATGAAGTGTATTTCTATGATATTAATATGAAACTGTTGCGAATCGTATAATAGGAGCGTTTAAACAGAAAAACTGATCTTATGAAGGCGCAAAGTAAAGAATTCTTGAATGCGCCATTTTCTCATAGACCTTAATGCGACTTGTTTACCCCTTAAAAATGTTGCATAACCATTGTCTTAAATTTATCTTGGGACGACTGTAATACCCAGGAGAGATTGGAAACAATGGTTGTGCAAAATTTTGGGCCTTAAACAAGGTTCATTACGGTCTATGAGAAAATGGCGAATTCAAGAATTCATCCAGGGTCACGTCATTTTTAGGGCGGGGAAATTCGAGAAATAACGAAAGGAACTTTATTTCAATATTAATAAGACCAAAAAGATCGGAATCGTATGATAGAAACGTTTAAAATGAAAATCTGGTCTTAATTCTAAATGCGCAATCATCCGAAATCATCTGGGCCAATGACATACATGATGGGATGGACTGGTAATTTTAAGGGTGGGCAAATTCAAGAGAGAGACTTGATTACTGTTTGCCTAAAATGAAGTATATTTCAGGATGTTAAGATCAATGTGATTTGAATCGTAAAATAAAAATGTTTTTAGCAAAATATGTTTTTCTGAAGGCGCAGTAGCCGCAGTTAAGAGTTGATCCCTTAGTTAAGCTGCACCGTCGGCCCTCTTTATTTTATTGTCGCAAATGCAGGGAGCGTATTAATTAACTGCAGAGATGAGTTAACTGACCTTGAGTACTGAGCATTAAACTTTCACACAAGTGAAAAAATAAAAAAAATTTTTGACATCCCCTTCAGCTTGTTATCCCTGCTCCTAGAGAAATATGGAATACTTCACATAACGTGCACGAAACACCACTATTTGACAGCTGTATTTGATGGCAGTTGGTGAAAATACACTGATTTCTCTGAGCGCATCGAGATGCTGGACTATTCCTCGTAGTAAACGGGTCTAAAGGCCAGCAATACGTAGTTGCCCCAATATTCCATGACAAATACAATAAAACCCACAAGTAAGATCCTGCAGTTTCTCACTGAGTTAGCTTTAACAGATTCTTCATTTGAAATTTGCGTACCAGATTAGCATTTTTCTTTATATTTTAGTGGGGATAACTCCGTAATCTTTTAATTTTTACCTTTTATAAACTTTAGATTTTAGCGAATTATAAATTCACCTTATGATATTAAGTATCAACTCTTTTTATAATTTTTTTTCCTATTTTTTCAGTGTCCCCAATTAGCTTTTATAAGCTAAAGTCATCGACACTTAAATAAAGTTGTAATGTTATGTTGTTATGTTATACTAAAAAGAAGAACTGAATTGCTGACTTGTCTAATTACACTCAGTTCTAACAGTTTTACACTCTTGGCACCTAAGTCTCCCCAACATTTCCTCAATGTTGACTTATCTTCAGTATTTGCCCAAGAGCAAATAGACTTTAACGAATTAATAAGAACTTCTTTCAAATTTTAGCCTAACAGGTTCTTAAAACTCAGGTTCTTTATAGTCGCGCGGGTTTTAGTTGAAAACACACACTGATTTATACATTAACTCATCGAAGTGCCCACTGCACATTTCCAAATTATTAGAAAGTGGGATCCAAGCAGGGAACAAAACTGCCTTTTTGAAACACAATGCTTTCACGGCAGTTCGTCGCATTCGTTAAAGAGATGGGATCTAGGAGTCAAAAATGTCTATTTGGCCCATATTTCATGCAAACTGGTGGAAATACACTTCAGTTCACAGCAACTCACACAGTAAATTTTAGGTAATTTGTTAGGTACAGGATAACCCCTTTTATGGGGTTACTTTAACTCCTAAAAAAGATTTCCGGTTTTAACTCCCAGTCTGGAGTTAAAATAACTCCGAAAATGGGGTTATTTTACTCCTTACATGAGTTGTTTTTACTCTTATTGGAGCTTCTTTAACTCTCAGCTCTGTTCAAGTGGAGTAACAATTTTAGGTACAGGATAACTCCTTTTTGGGGGTTATTCCAACTCGTCAATATCTGGGTGATTTTTACTCCTGAAAAAGAGTTCTTTAAACTCCTTTTTGGAGTAAAAAAAACTCCCCCCCCACCGCCCCCCCCCCCCCCCCCCCCCGCCTCCCCTCAAAAAAAAAAAACCTCCACTGTAAGGAGTTAAATAAACCCCACTAGACTAGAGGAATTTTAATATTATGGAACTGCCGGACAATATCGCTTTTTAAAAAAAAAACTGGAAGATCTCAGCCATTCTCAGGGCCAGAATTCGAAATGCGTATTGGCCATAATATTCCAAAAATTCTAGGGGAAACATCTGATTTCACAGCAGCTCATCAAAGTACCAAACTATTTCGCGATTATTAGAAGATGGGATCCAAGGACCGAAAGATGCAAATTTAGCCCTATATTTCATGGAAACTAGAGGAAAGGCCCTGATTTTACCTCACTTCATCGAAGTAACGGAATATGTTTCACTCACATAAAATACAATAATTTCACAGCAACAAACACTTCATTCAAGTGCTGGAATATATTTCGCATTTATTGAATACTAAGAAATTAGGATGAAAAAAGCGTTTTTGGCACCATATTTTCTGAAAACTATAATAATATTGATCAGAGTGACATACACTACTTATTTCGAAGCAATTTATTAAAGTCCTGGGGTGCTTACCATTTGACAGAAAAATCCGGTTGGGGTGTCGAAAGCATAATGGTAAGCGATTTACCAGTTTACCGTAGAAATGCCACATCCGTTAGGGTTTGAATTCAAAAAAAGGGCAAATTTGTGTAGCGTGTGTCTGGAACCGAGAAGGAACAAGAAATTGGTTAATGGTAAGCAACATTCCGTTTGGTTCGTACCAACCGGAATGAAGGGACTACCTCAAAACGTACTCCTTAATTTTCGGTTTGAATTTCCGAAAAGTGACCTCACCATTTACCTTCCATCCGGAATTTCCGACATTTTCTGTCAAATGGTAAGCACCCCAGGACTATAAAACTCCGTAGTGGCCCACACTCCAAATTGAAGGCCGACGAAAATTCCGCATATTTACCCGGATATTCAATGAAAAATAGTAGGAAACACTCATTTCACCGCAATCCGTTCAAGAGCAGGGGTTTTCCCCATGCATCACAAAATGGGATCTGCAGGCCAGAAATGCGTAATTTCCATATAATGTTTCTTTCATGTTTTAAGAAAAACGCTGATTTCACAGCAATTCATTTGAGTGATGGACTATTTCCCAGTCCGACGAAAATGGGATCTAAGAACAAGAGTGCGTCGTGGCCCAATATTTCATGATAGAATAGTGTCAATAGTGAAAACACAGTAATTTCACTGCAACCCCAAAACTCCGCATATTAAACCGGATCCGTTCCAGGAAAAGTAGTGGAACACCACACATTTTCAATGGGATCTAAGAACCGCGTATTTGTCAAAATATTCCATGTACGCCTCCATTCATGTCCAGAAATGGATACAATGGCGAAAATGGCAAAATGGCGAAAAATCGTCAGCCTCTGACGGTTTGAGTTGGATGCCAAAAGTGGCCCCTTGGAGACTGGCGATTTTGGCGAAATTGGCGATTTGGACGAAAATCGCCAGAGGGCTTGTGATATCCAGAATTTGGCAAATATTCAAATTGGATACAAAAAGTGGCCCCTTCAAATTATATAACTAAAGACGTCCCTTAGGGTGCAAAGAAAGTCAGTTTTACAGCCTGCCATTCTTGCAGGCAAGCTGTAGCTAGCAATTAAGTACTAGCCCACAACTCATTTCAACTAGCCCCCAAACCCCTTTTTGAATTCGGAGCCGATTACAAACCCTTTTTTGCTTACGGTTTGGCGATTTTGGCGATCAATCGCCATTTCTGCCATTTTCGCCAATGCGTGCATTTCTGGTCATATCTCATGTACAAAGTCTGAGGGTAGGTGTTAAATGGGAAAGGGGAAATTCGGGCGCGGGAGCGCGAGGGGCGCGCGTGGAGGGGGAAAATCCATGGGAATTAGTGAAAATCCTTATTTCACAGCAGTTCATTCCAGCGCAGCGGACTATTTCGCATTTCGTATAAAATGGGATGCATTATATGCATTATCATAAAGTATTTTTTGCAAACTAGAGGAAACATAGCGATTTCACGGCAGCTCATCATCGAAGTCCCAAACTATTTCGCAAGAAATGCGTAGTGGCCCATATTTCATGAAAAGTAGGGGAAACATACTAATTTCACGTCAACCCCAAAATTCTACATCTTCACCCGGGGCACCAGCTGACGGCAGCTTGCGTATTGAATGGCTGGACCTTCCCCTCACCATTTGGAGATCAGATATCCAGAAACGTACGCAACAACGACATCTCTTTTGAGTCAAGTTTGAATTTTCGCCAACCCTTAGGTGATTTGTCGTCACCTTTGCCATTTTTGAATCGTTGTATGCAAGTTCGCCATTTTCGTCGAATCCCCACTTTTCAAGAGAGCCCTGTCAACATCTCAATAGAAATTTTGCCAACCATATCGCCATTTTTGTCAAAATCGCCACTTTTCAAGGGGCCCCTTTAAACCCCCATCTCTTTAGAATTTTCACTAATTAAACCTTTGGCATTCGCCATTTTTGAATTATTCGTCATTTTCTTCAAATTACCCTCTTACCCTCGGCGAATTTTTCCAGATTTTCTATTGACGCCGTTGCTGGTTCCTTTCTACACATAAGTGTGCATTAGGACATGGGATCTAAGGACAAGAAATAACATCCCGAATACCTGAACAATGCACTGTCAATATGGTCAAAATCACATTTTGTTTCACTATCCAGTGCATCATCCTCTGTTTCCGGGAGTAGCAGTCAGACATTTCCTTAGCCTCGCCCTTATCGTTGTTGAACGGAATACTCATTGATTAAAAAATAAAGTTTGGGAGGGAGATGTCTTCAATGTGACATTGCAAAAATGTTGGACCTTTAGAAGTTGCCCCTCAAAAGGAAACAGTTTCATTTTCCGAAATATATTTTACTTTCTCCTCTAAGGGCAAACTGAACGAGATACCGTGTTTTCACTAGCGACGAAGTCTAAGTCGGAGACGTAATCAGAAGCGTAAAGCTTATGATCTAGTGAAAGCAGCGTTCCGATTCCGCTTTCTTTCTCCGTCGCTTACGTTCCGCTTATGATCTAGTGAAAACCAGATTGTCGGAGTCGCAAGCAGAAGCAGAAGAACAAAACCAATCTCAAAGCGTGGGACCGTGCATTGTGATTGGCTTATCCCTCCGCTTCTGCTTCCGACAATCTGGTTTTCACTAGATCATAAGCGGAACGTAAGCGGAGTCGGAAGAAATGGAAACGTTCTCATTCTTCTGACTCCGATTCCGTTGCGCTTTTGACTCCGCTTACGACTCCCACTTTTTGATTTTCACTGGTCATAAGCGCTCTTACGATTCCGACTCCGTCGCTAGTGAAAACCAGCCTTTACGAAGCGGAAAACGTCGCGTGTTGTCCGTTTAAGTGTTCAATAAAGGCTGGATTTCACTAGCGACGGAGTTCGGAGTCAGAGTCGGAGTTGTAAGAGCGCTTGTGACCTGGTGAAAATCAAAAACAGAATCGTACGCGCAGTCACAAGCGCGATGAAATCCGCAGTTTCCCTTTTTCTTCCGAGCCCGCTAACGACTCCCGTCGCCTACATTCCGCTTATGTTTTAGTGAAAACCAGATTGTCGGAGTCGGAAGCAGAAGCGGAAGGCTAAAACAATCACAATGCACGTTCCCACGCTTTGTGATTGGTTTAGTTTATCCGCTTCTGCTTCCGACTCTGACAATCTGTTTTTTACTGGATCATAAGCGGATTGTAAGCGGCGGAGTCGTAAGCGGAATCAGAACGATGTTTTCATTACATCATAAGCTCTACGCTTGTGATTACAACTCCGACTCCGTCGTCGGCTAGTGAAAACCAGCCTTTACGTTCCTCGTATTTTCTGAAGCAAGGTTACGTTTTTTTTAGCTCGATGCAGTAGATGCAAAGCTCTACGTCAGGGGCGGATCCAGAATTTTTTTTAATTAGGGAGTCCAATCTTTGATTCGGAATCCTGAAACGAACAGATCATTTGAGAGTACCCTCCCAAAATTACATATTTTTCAAATATGCCTGAATTTCGTGCCAAAAGGTACCGCGCGTTTCAATGAAAAATCAACCAGTTGAGTCGTGATATGCGATCCTATAGATACAAAACTTTCAGGGTCAAACAAGCAATAAAAAACAACCGCAGGCCTGATAGGGGTGGGTCCGGACCCCGCCCCGACCCTCTCACTGCATCTGCCACTGTACGTCTTACGGTTATGGGGACTGGCAAGTTACAACCCACAAACTCTTTTTGCAGCCAAAGGTCTGCTTTCGGGTAATTCACTTGACCCCAAAGGAACGTGGGAATGGCCATACCACACTCAAAATGTAAGATTAAATACAAAAGTGTGCCGTCTTTGCCAGTTTCGGCAGCCTTTTTATGTAGTGTAATTTTACAAAATGTAAAAAAACACATTAATGGAATATAATTTGTCTTCAAGTTAAGTGTATGCATTTGCCTTTCATAACAATATTTGGTTTAAAATTACACCCACAACTCAACAACATTTTCTACAATTTGAAATACGGCATCAATCTAACAGTTTGTGTATAAAACGGTGAATCACACAGGGCCGAGTTGTTCAAAGCTGGGTTAAGATAACTCAGGGTTAGTGCGAGATTTGAATTCAGATTTGAAAGCTTAAAAAGCATTTCAGTTTTAATTCTTTTTGTCTACAAGTTGATGATTGGAAGCTCTAAAAATAACAGAGAAAATTACCCCAGAAAATGCTTTTGAACGCCAGAATAAGAAACCCGGGTTAAATTTAACCCCGGGTTAAGCGTTAATCGGCCTTCCAACAACTGGGCCCAGAACTACAAAATATAGAAAATAACCTTTTTTACTCACTATAATTAACTTGTCCTCTACCAATAAGTTGAAACAAAGTTGATGGTTAACATCTGAAACTTGCATTCAATTCAGTTCATCAAAGGATGGGCACAGAAAAAAATGGGCCGTAAAAAGTCTGCATCCCTTGTTTGTTTTGCTTTGCTTTTCAATCTTATGAAACACTTCTTACAAAATTTGTATCCCTAATCCTCAAAAGAAAGAAGACATGCTTCTAGAAGCAAGGAACACAATTTTAATTGAAAACTCATTTACTCATCTTTCTGCCATATAATGCAATGTAATATTATTCTTTTGACAATATATAAGACTCGGGCACTAGTTTTATGAACTTTGGGTGCCTTTGATAAGGGTGACACAAATGCAGCTTCTTTGCATACTTATTTCAATCACATAAACAGTGACTATAGCAGACATATAAATTACATGAAAGTATTAAAGCCAGCCCACAGATAGCTAGCCTCCCATGCAGACATTCCTAGGCCATGTTCTTTGAAGAGGATTGTGTGATGAGCCAAAAGAAAGACAGCGTCAGTGGAAGGCTAACTGATAGCAAAACTTGGGTTTAGTAAAAGGCCACTAAGGATTTAAGCTGTGAGCTGGCTTCCAGAGAGTAACATCTCTCCTTCTCTTTCAATGGTTTCTTCTCTGTGACAGTGCATTCTTTCACTTCCTCTAATCCCTTGTCCTTTGTAGCAGACACCTGCATGTAAAATGAAATTGGGAAAAGAGATTTATTTGATCATTGCTTTTAGAGAATATTACTTGCACATTTGTCTGTGTTACACAAGTAGTAGTATTGTTAATAGCTTTGTTTTCACACCATCATGTATTATGTTTTTGCTTCCCCAAAGTTTCACTTTGCAATTCAGGAACTTAAATTCATCCTGTAAATTGTGAGCATTTCTCTCCTCTAAATACCTGCTTTGTTGGGATCTTCATATAACACAGGTTGGAAATGCTAAGGATATTATTTTGAATTTTAAAACATATCACCACTCCCTGTGTGTATGGATTAATAATTTTATAGTGAATGTTTCTGACTTCTTAACGTAAGTCAGGCTGATATCTCCCAATAACACTGCCTGGTCGGTGGACAAGGGCCATGGTGGAAACGATAAACACAGCTAAAAGATTTTAGAACTTGGTATCAAAAATTAAAAGCTATAGATATTCAAATGCAAAATAATTCAAAACATTTGAATGCCAACTCTGGCATGGTTGGTCTGGAACCCCTAAGATTAAGCTTGGTAAATTCAAAAAACTTGGCGGGTTCACAGCTGCAAACATGTTCATTAACAACCACTTGAAATACTAAAGAACTGACAAAGGCAAAAGAGTAATATTTAAGTTATGTGCTGTAAGAGTACAAAAATATATAAAACACAGTAATCAATGCACATTAAGCAGATGTGTAAATCAACTACATTGAACTTAAAGAAATCATTGATGACTGGCTTTATAGCACCACATTTTAAATCATAGGAATAACAATAAATACAAAAGAGGCGAGGGAGAGCAGGATGTTAAATGAGCACTGATGTCTGTCAAGCACTTTGCAGGGTTCTTGGTAAGATGAAAGAGTAATACAGTTGAAACCCTCTACAGAGGCCACCTTGGGGACAGAAGAAAGTGGCCATTGTAGAGAGGTTGAAACAAGAGTGAATGTATGGACTGTCCGCCAAAAAATGGCCGTTATAGAGACGTGGCCATTGTGGAGTGATTCGTGGAGGTTCAACTGAATATATAATTCTCCTCCTCGTAAACAAAAATTATGGAATGCCATACTCAGGAGGAAGTGACTGGCTGAGTAAGAAACCACATCAGACAAGTTGCAATCTAGCAGTCCTTGTTTCAAGTCCTGCTGTGGTCACTTGCCTGATTTGTTCTTAGTCGCAGCCTTGATTGTTAATAGTTTTAATGGTTGCCTCCAGTGCCAGTTGGGGTTTTGAATTCTGTTACATTCTATTTGTTGAATTATTTGTTTCCATAATGATTTGCGTGGAGTGCCTGTAGAAATAGCTGGAATGCATACTAAGTGCACTTTTCACAATAACAAATCTGGCACATAAAGCATGAAACAAGGATCAAAGATGCATTTTTTAGCCCTATATTTCATGCAAACTAGTTTAAATAAACTTGTTTTTCAACCATTTCGAAAGGAAATCTCCTGAAAATGACAAACCAACAATGGGGGCAGCTTCAAATGCATACATTGGTTTCAAATGGGATCTGTAAAACCACAGAATAACGGGAAGTAAGGAAAATCTTTGTGATGGTGGTGCACACAAGCTAATACAGAAACCAAGGCTTGTTTGGAGGCAGCTGGGGATGCACGTGATACTAAGGCAGGTATATATTTATAAAATCATGTTAGACCGTCTGCTGCAACTTCTATATATAAAATTTAATAAGATAATAATTTGAAAAAAAAGCAAAATGATAAATTGTAATGACTGACAAATAACGTAGTTGACCAAGGGATCTGAGAGCAGTTTCTACTTCTAGCCAAGTTTAAGCAACTTCAATGAGATCATGGCAGTTAGAGCAGCTGAGAATGCAAATGCTTTCTCTTAGTACCACGTGGTAGGTAACCTACCACGTACATTATTTCAAAAATAAAATAATTAGCATGAAGTTTAAAAGCATAAGGGGGATTGACTGGATTTACAACAATTTGATTTGAAGTCCGGGTTGAACCTGTAGAAATTTACATTTTCAATCAACTCGTACTCAGTATTGCAACTTATACCAACTTACGTACCTAGATCAGGGACCAACTTAGTCTTAAGTACCTTAAGGATTTCCAGACGATGAAAAATATCTAGTTTGTCGTGAAACTGCACAAGATTCGCAAACCTTTGCTGTTGCACTGCAGTCCAAGCAACGACGAAGAAAACCAGCTTCGGAGTCACAGAGGTGACACCTGTTGTTCTTTGAAAACGACCCTTCTTTAGAAAAGTTGTCGTTCGAGCAGGTTGTCGTAACTTGGCACACACATCGTCTACCCTTGACAGTCTTTTTATAGCGAAGATCAGTGCTAAGCTTAAGTTTACATCTAGAGGTTTTCTGGTTTAATTATCGCTGAAAGCGAGGTTCGAATGCGAAATGGTAAGCTGCATAACATACCTGCCAAAGATTCAGTCTACGTCATAAATCGTCGCGATCCTGTTCACTGGCATCATCCGAAATGCTCGCACTAAGCTGTTCTTCTCCTGCTTACCGCAGTGTCCGCCTGCAACCAAACGAACTGGTCTGTTAAAGTGTCAACAACACTAGAAAAGATAGGTAAACAACGAAGGCAAAAATAATGAACAAAATAAAGGCTTTCACAACTTACCGGCCCATTAAATACTGCTTTGCACGTTAAAATATAACCTCAGTGACAGCGTGCTGCAACAGATTTTATAATAAGACCGATAAACGTGCAATTACAACACGATTTATCCATCATCCTGCACCATCCGGTACAGCACTTTCTCAGTCGTACTATAGTACGTACTATGGCGGGTGATACCCGGTAATTTGGGTATCATTTTTACGGGTGATACCCAGTACCCTTTGAGTGAATCGGGTGATGACCTGTGACTAAATCTTTGGCGCACAGCGGTGTTACAAAATAGAACAACACCAAAATGGCTGCCCTGCAAGAAAGGAAATTACAAGAAGGGCAACAGCTCTTGAAAGAAGCGGAAAAATTGTAAGTCTTTTATTGATTTCACAGTTTCAGACATCGAGTATACTTTTCATAGGACTTCTTTATAAAGATCAAAGTACACATCTTCGATTTGTAAGGGCGAGAAACCAGTGTAGATGTATAAGCTTAGCTTCTGTTAAAGAATTAATTAAAGACGACAATTTGTTTTTCTCGTCGTCATATATTTTCTAAAGGTATTTTTTCCTCGATGGTCATTGTCCTTCACTCTTTCCCAGCACACCCACCTCCCTACCCTTCCCGGGTCCTAGCCTTATTTACTTTTGCAGGTTTTGAAAGTGATAAATCAAACCGTAAACCATTTTCTTAGTTAGAAGTAACTGTAAGGTTGTTATACGCTTGCTGTTACTATAAAGCTATAGCTAGGAAAGTTGCATATTTGAAATAATAAAAATTAATGAATTTCTTATGACATGCACAGGGCTTATGTATAAACCACTACAGTCTCCTAAACACTAGCTCTTTTCCAAGGCTAATTGTAGAGCTTATCTAATCTTATGAAGGAAATAAAGGGAGATGTAAAGAATCAACCAATAAAGGGGACACAGAAAAAATCTGAGCCCCAGATGGGATTCGAACCCACGACCCTCCGTGTTCTAGATCGGATGCTCTAACCTCTGAGCTACTGAGGACTCGTTGGTGAGCAAGGGACATTTTTGTGGGTTGGACTTGCGAACCGCATCTCACAGTCACACCGTCCATCACAAGCAACACATTAAGGCTTAACTGTATCACACAGTCACATTAATAGCAAGAAATGTCTCACCCATGAAGGAGCCTCCAACCAACCAACCTATGCAACTGATATTAATATTATAAAGGAAATAAAGGGAGATGTAAAGAATCAACCATAAGAGGACACAGAAAAAATCTGAGCCCCAGATGGGGCTTGCTATTAATGTGACTGTGTGATACAGTTAAGCCTTAATGTGTTGCTTGTGATTGTGATCAAGGGTTTGTTGGGGTTGCTCAGTCTCGCAGGCTTACAAAACCTCCATAGGCAGGGGCGGATCTAGGGGGAGGGTGCAGGGGGTGCACACCCCCCCCTGAGATGACCTGCCGTTTTCTAATACAACTGGTATTCTGCCAAAAAAAAAAAAACGATGTGGTTTATTGGTGTTGAAGTAGAGCAAGAGACGAGAGCACCTCCTCCTAAAAAAAATCCTGCATCCGCCCCTGATAGGACGATCTTATTTTGTATTTGCCGTAATGCAGATGAGCAGATTTTCTTACTGGGGGAAGTGGCAAAAAAAGAAAAAAATTATCTAAGCTATTAGACACATGCGGAACATTTTCTGAGGGGATAAATATTTTTTTCAATGTATTTTACTGAGTTCTTTGGGGGAAAATGAGCATTTTTCCACGGGTTAGGAATTTTTCTCATTACTTCAATCATTAGCTGTTAGGGATGTGAGCTAGGTGCATGTTAATGGAATGGCCCTAACAGTGGTAATCAATTCAGTTTTCATCCCAAATACTGTATGTTTGCCAGGTTTCATTAGCAGTGGCTCACTTACCATAGGTCTGTTCAGAGCTGAATGGGGTGAGGGCAGGTTCATTTTTGAACAGTAAATAGTCACAAATCATACTTAATCACTAGTTTCAACATATTTGCCTCTTAAGTATGAAGACTAGTTGGTTGAAATGGAAGCCAGACTGGGATAGTGCTGCTGATAAATTCATGAAAGCTGGTATGTATTGCATTACATCTTAAAAAGCTGTCCTCCTCTATACCTGTAATCTGAGCAACAAGATTAATGGTAAAGGACTACATCTTTGCAACATCTTTTTAAATTGTTGTTATTTTAGAACAGATGTTAAAGAACTTTTTTTCCAACAACATTTTTTACATTTAACTTGATTGTCACAGGAATAATTTCCCTATATCTCTAATTTAAAAGCGAACTTGACATTATGAGTTGCCTGCACACACAGACCCTTGTATACTTTTATATTTCCCATTTTCTCATTTCTCTCTTTTTAGTTGAAAAATTAATAATTATATCCTGAATAAAATGATATTTAATCCAAAGTACATTTGTTATTATTTATTAGTTTCACTACTATCTTACCTTATCCCCATTTATTTCTTAATTCTTTTATAATCAAAATTTATTTATTTAGTATAAATCTGTACTGTACTCCATATCAATTGAAAAAAAGTAAAAGACAAAATACAGATATGTACAGCAATTTTTCTCTTTCAAACTCTTCTAAATCAAGTGCTTATAAATTTTTTACTTGAACAAAGTTTTAGATGCATACTATATATGCCATTTAATGCTGTCTTTAATACTAATAGTGAAGATTTTTATTAATATTGTTAATTGCGTTGTTTCTGCAGGTACATGTTTTAAAGCTGCCAAATGTTATGACAAGGCCAGCAATGCTTTCAAAAAGGCAGCAGATGCACACTACAGTTCTCATGCGTATCCTAATTGATACACCCCAAAAATAGCTGAGTATTTGTTTTACAGTGTAGTTTAAGCTGTAGAGCAGCAGCTAGTTTTTTAGTCAGGAGATGAACATGTAGCTTTTCCTTGACACAGCTTGATATTAGACTGTTCCATGCAGCTAAGTAAGTATATGTGCAGACTTCTCTTTTCTCTCCAAAGGATCTGTGAACTGAACATTAGCTATAGCATAATATTACAGCGGTGATTATATTGGCGTGAACACCTAAAATATGTCTGGAATGTTTATTGTGTTGCAACCAATCACAGGTGAGATCTTCACACCACAGAAACCACAGGCAACGAACGGTTTCCGATCGGTCATGGAACAAATTATTTTCGTTGTTTAAGGATACAAACTGCCTTATTAGGAATTTAAAATACCGCTGTTCCCCAAGATCAGTGCCGAGGACCGCATCCAGTACATCGTTCGATTTGAGAAAGAAAAGTTTCAGAAGCCAATGCGACGCGACGGCGAGCAGCTTTCCATGTAACGACATATCACATGAGGACAATAAAAAATGAACAATCGTGATGTTTTCGTTTCTGATAGCATAATCCTTGCTAATATTTTTGTTGTAGAACAAGGGGATTCGATTTGTGTGGACTAACGATTGAACCTTCGAACTACTGTGCTGGCAGAAGTCCCTTGATCGCAAGGTCGCAAACTGGAAAGACCGCCGACCAAATTCAACATATATGGAATGATTGACACATCGCGCAAAGTAAACAGTCCCGCAATTTTCGGTATTCCTTCCAAAATATAATTTTGCTTTTTCTCTGAAAGCATTTGCGCATTTAAAATCTGGGGATTACATGGTATAGGAAGGTAGTTATGAGGGGATTTAGCCAAGAAGATTTCAAGTCCAAATTAGCACATTTAGCGCGCAAAAGAAAAAAAAATGAGTATCTCCGATCGCAGTTCTTCGTACCAAAAGAATCCCCGTAACTGTCCGAATGCTCACATGTTACAACCCAACGGCTTTATATTGTTCAATGCATATCTAAAAATGTATTTTTCTAAGAAGAATTCGACAAGAACAACTCTCGAATTTCAACTTTATTATAACCTTCATGATTATGCTTGCTAAGTTACACGTATGAGACTAGGAAACATCTACAGCTTTGTAGGGTGACAGAAAAAAAAGTAGCTGCAACACTTTCGCCTGTACTAGTGTAAAAACACAACGTTTATGTCCTTTGCCGATGTATCTCGGCTCCAAGTGAAAGTTACAACAACATAATCACATTACACGTGGGTGTTATAAGCCTAAAAGAATTACAATTGATATGGGTGGAACCTTACTGAAACATTTGAAGTTGAATTTGCCCCGTTGTTATTTACACTGAGACCATTATAAAGTGAATTTTCGGGAGGATTAGCAGGCAAAGAAATGGGAAGTAACGCAGCACTTTCCTTGAAAGAACTTACTTGGCCTTTACAGTTGTCAATCAGGTAAGGTAAGCGCCAATCCTCTGATTCCGGTGGTACTTTGTTTTCAAGCCCTTTATGAAGGTAAAGCAGATCTTTATCAAGCTCTTGACGATTCAGATATTTTACTGGATTCAGGCGTTTCAAGCGTGGACGCATTACGGCGAAAAAATTCCCGCGCGATCGCTGAAGCTGTAACATAAATTGCTCCAGAGATTGCTTGGCCGTTTCCTTATTTTTCCTTGGCACAGTTAGCATTTTTTGAGTTTCACTGATTGATTTTCCCAGTTCTGGATGTTTGTCTTTCAATTTACATTTAGTGTGAGAATCACATGCAATTCCGCGGCAATTGTTCCTATTATGGCCAGACTGATGACAGTGACTACAAATTCTTCCGCGGGAAACGGTTTGGAGCAAATCATTTTCGCCTTCAAGCTTTGCCAAGTGGTCTTCTGCACTTGAAATCTGTGCCTCCAAAAAACTGACATTTTCAACAAGCTCTTGCTTACGGCCGTCTAGAGGAGAATCGATCTTGCGTGTAGTAGTACTGCTTGAGTTTGATGCAGCTTTTGCCGTCTCTCCTTCGGCTGGCCAAGTTTGTGGTTCGTTACTGCTAAACTGCAACTGTTTCGGCATTAAATGTGCAGCACTTCCAGGTTCTTGTGATTTAAGCTTAAGTTGTCGCAGTTCGTGGTCCAGTGCTCGCTTCTCCACGAGAAGCAAACGTTTTGGCGACGAGAATATGAAGTCGAGATCGCCGACTTGAAGATATTGTAAGGATTTGCGAGTCGAAAATCCCCGGGATTCAAATTCATCCGCCAATCTTTCTATTCCTGGTATTCCAAGTGACATAAGCCACTGTTTTACCTCTGACATTTCCGTATTCTTCAGAACTCTTCTGAACAAGACTTTAAAGCAATTCTCCCACGCACCTGCAACGTACAGTATTTTTAGATACGCGATAAAGGCGGGAAATAAAATTAGACTTGCTGACAGCTGTCAAAGCTCTCTAGCATTTTCCTCTGTTTTTGTTTTTCTAGTCACGCAGTGTTATTTTTCGGTTTGTCTGATTGACAAACCGTTGTTGTGAAGATCTAAAACGTTTTCCCGGATTAGATTCTCCCTCACGCGTACATTAGCTACCAAAAAACATAAATAAATTACCAAAATAGTAAATCTCCCTCACCTAACAAAAAAGTGTTTACGCTTACTGCATTAGCTGCGTAGCGATGGAAATCAGAAAACTCGAGCGGCTTAACTTGCAACATTGTAACTTGCGATCAGGCGTAACTACCGATTTCGATCGTTTCAAAAAGTTTGAAAACTCGCGCGCCAAACCGTCGCGTGCGCAGGCCCGGCACATCGGCTTTGTAATTTATTTCAAAATCACTACAGTATAGCGCATACTGTAAACAAATAGGAAGGAAAAGCAATTGTTTACTTGTAAAAAGACTGAATGTTAAAACAAAATGAAAATAATTTGTTCCGTGACCGATAGGAAACCGTTCGTTGCCTGTTGTTTCTTTGGTGTGATGATCTCGTCTGTGATTGGTTACAACACAATAAACATTCCAGACATATTTTAGGTGTTCACGCCAATATGATCACCGCTGTAAATTTTAATTCAAATTGGTTACTGTATCAATCTGTCATGCATACATGTAGGGAATAACGTGTTACGAGATATGGGATATTAAAGTAAAAATTCAAATGTGGAGGTACAGGAGATCTCTTTCTAATTTTTTAGGCTTCACTGTAAAAATTGCGTTAAAGTAACAGATGCTTTTTTGGAGGGGGCACTGAGATGTGACCTACAGTCGATTTTTACATGTCAATGAAAACAGTGTCTCAGTACCCAAATATTTTTTACAGGAGATGGTCTGTTCAGTAGAGTGTCAATTATGTTGTTCCAGGATATCACAAGTTTTTGCAGCAAATTACATTTTAAGTCATTAAGTTTATTAACCTTTATTTAATGTATGCCCATCATTTTATTACCTCTTACTTCATAACTTGTCTTTTTTGGCCTTCTCTATACAAAATACATTCATTTAAACCAGCAGTATCATTTTATTAATTATGTAATTTATGACATGAGAGTGTAAAGGGTTTGTGATTAAAAAAATACCACAGCATAATCTATTGTTTGTATCAACTCATTTCCTAACAGAGCATTAGAACAGGCTGCCTCAGTTCAAAAAGAAATGAAGAACATTTCAGAAGCTGTATCACTAGTGGAAAGAGCAGTGTAAGACCATAGTTAATTATTAAGGGGGCAGTGAAAAACGCAGATTGCGAGCTGCCACTGTGGACTATTGCTTTTAGGGTTAGAAAACAATGGGACTAGTGTTGTCACATACTCATTTGCATGGTAAAAACAATAGTCTGTAGTCTGCGTTTTACACTGACCGGTTAATGAAGTTTTTAAGGAAAAGATCATGTACGCTGTAGTTGCTGAATGGTACCCACAAAAATATTGTGGTTGAAAGCATTCCTGCTCATGTTCAAAGAAGGTTTTATTTAATGGAACTACTGAAAATTCAGGATTTGATTGTCAGCTACTAAAAATGTCATTATTTGCTAAAAGGTGATCATCTCCATCAACTGTGATCACCTTAAATGTCACTGTTCAATAAAATCTAGTTAATTGGTGGTCTATGGCAGATATAAAAGAATCACTTGGCAGTGCTTTCCTCTTTAATTCTTTTTATTTTTTTAATCATTTTTATTACCAAGGCATTACGTATTAGCATGCAATTAAGCCTTAATTAATCCTACCAATGATTATTTATTACAATCTAAGACATACACTGAACATTTAGGACAGCATTTATGGAAAAGTTAATTAAAAAGATGATCATGAAAATATAAAATTAATTATCATCAATTCCTGTTTAGAAAGCAAAGTTTTCAAAATGGACCTTGCTCTTGCGGTCTCTTGCAAAGTGCTTCTACCCATATACAGGAATTAACCAAAAATGGTAAAATATACAATTTGTTTCAAAATATCTCCAAGGTAGTTTTGATATAGTTTTTATATTATTGTTGTACAATGTAGTGACATGTACAGACAGAGTGGTTCTCCAGATACAGGTGCCCTAGCCCTTGTAAGAGGTGCCAAGTAAGTCCACTTCTCATTACCGTAAACTGCCATTTTTTATGATTATATGTTTTAGTAAGGGTTTTTTTTTTTTAAGGGCTTACATGTACTTGCAGGGGGACACTCTTACATTTTCTCTAAATTCAACCTGCTTAATATTGACACCCCGTTGATACAGACACTCTCTTTGGCCCCCCATGGTTCCTTAATAACAGGCCCCCCAGGTTTGACTGTACTGGTTTCAAACTAGCTTCAAAATGTCATCATTAATCAAATTCGTTTCAATACAAGCCGGAGGGAGGCTTATACGTTGTAATCAGTTGTATTTTTCATGGGTCTATAACTGTTAGGGCTTATAAGCGGAGGGGCTTATAAGCAGCAGTTTATGGTATCTATTTTTATATTTATGTAAAAGGTTCTAAATATTTTATTATCTTTTTCAATAAACAGTTATTTGTGTTCTTAGCATATATTTTGAAAAAAAATCTAAAAAATGTAACATTCATTTCAAATTAATGATCCTGACCATTTCTTTCTAAAAAGAGAACGTTGCCTTTGGAGAAAAGTTTGAGTTAAACTTTTTTATTAATTTTGTTCTTTTTGTCAATGCTTGTAGGATGTGTGATTCAAGTGATCCAGCTAAAGCTGCAGAGTTATACATTTTAGCCAGTGAAATGAATGTTGTATGTATTTTGTATTCAAAGTTTCTCTATTAAAAAATAGATTAAGTCAGTGTAGTATCAGTCAAGGTTAGAAGTAATATATCAAGTAGATACACAGTGTTCCATCATCAGATGAAACATTTAAGAGTTGAAAATACGATGCACAGCGGAGTATTTTTGACAAACTTCAATGTATTTCATCTGGTGATGAAATGTCGAATGCTTGATATTACTTCTCAAACAAAATGATTTTAGAAGATGCAAAAGTGAGCAGTTTTTCATCTGATTTCCAAACACTCGGTAAAATAATATTAATACCTTGTACAAACTGAGTTTAATAAAAGTCTGTGCCGAAGATTGCCAATTGAGTTTTTCCCATCGGTTTACTGCTCATACAATTCACGTGGCCATAAATCAACAGGAAAATCAAGGATTCGTTTTGTGTTGTTGTTGTGCATGAGGGAGGGGGGCCATTTATTCAAATATGACCCACAAAATTGGAATTTGGAAATGTTGGTTTTTGAGGAGACGGGGAACCAGAGTACCCAGCGAAAAACCTCTCGGAGTAAGGGAGAGAACCAACAAGAAACTCAACCCACATAATTATGGCATCCACACTGGGATTTGAACCTGGGCCACACTGGTGGGAGGCAAGTGCTCTCACCTCTACCCCATCCTTCTTCTCTGTTATGAGTCAATATATATTATTATTTTATTATTCATTCAAACTGGACTTCCTTGTAACACACCTGCCACAACACATATGATAATTAACAATTATTCCTTGAGCCCGAATGGGCTCTGAGTCAATAGCCCATGAGGCCGAAGGCCGAATGGGCTATTAACTCAGAGGCCATGAGTGCAAGAGGAATAATTGTTTTAGTAAAATCCAACTGGTTGGTCAAAAATATCGAGAATAAAGAAATTTTAGCTAGTTAAAGCTAGACTTTAATCATTTTTTGCCGCCGAATAGCCCGCGCTTTTTGCTGCTAGTGGGCTATAACATATAGCCTAGTAGTAGCTCAACCAATCAGAACACAGCATTGATAATAGACCACTGGCTGGATTTTACTACTGATATTTATTCATAAGTATAAAGGGCAGGTATATGCACAGAAAAATAATAAGCTGAATGTTATGATTCATAAAGTAACCGGTTTTAAAAGAAAAACATTTGGACTGTTGTAGAATAGCAGTTGACTAACTTATTATGACAATTCTTTTCCCCTCACATTTTGAAGGCAGAGGACAAGATTCGAGAGGGTATTGAACCTTTGTCAAAAGCTGCAAACCTCTTTGTAAAGTTAAAGAGGTAGGGCTCATTCTTTTCAGTTGTTGAAGGGAGATAGGGGAACAATTACAAATTCAGTAATGTCACCCTGGCATATCTTTAGTAGACCCATGACAGCTGCCATGACCCAAAGAGCGCTGGTTGCTAGTTTAACCATGTTAAAATAATTATTATTTTAATCAGATTTTATTTTTTAGAGTTAAATGTATAACGTACGCAATAGTTTTGTTGTGGAGTTGTTACCCTTCTATGTGAATGGCATCGTCCTTTACCACTAGCGCTGACGTCTACTTTTTTAATTTTTTTTTGAAATATTTGTTATTATGCTGCAGATTTCAGGAGGCTTTGAATGTCTTCAAACAGCAGATGAAACTGTACGAACAGGTGGAAAATTTTCAAATGATGTACAAGGTAATGCACCCTTGCGTAAATTTAGACTCTACAACTCAGAACATGGCGTGTAACTTCTTACATTGAGTGATACCCAAAAAAAAGATAGAAATAAATTGTTAGATGTGGCAGGAGGACAGTAAAGGCTTGGACAATATTGATAGATGAATGAGTTAATCTGAAAACGAAAAAAATGTCGCGTAGTAAATAATGTCCAAGGCCGGATTACTCAAAGCTAGGTTAAGATAACTCCGGTTAGTGCGAAGTTTGAATTCAAATATGGAAGCTTAAAACGCAAAATCAGTTGAATTCTTTTTGTCTACAATTTGATGATGTGGACGCTCTTAATATAACATACAATTACAAAAAATTATCCAAGAAAATGCTTTGGAACAAAGAAAAGAAACACGGATTAGAATTTAACCGCCCTTCGAACAACTGGGCACTTCAGGGGCGTAACATTTTTAAGCTATTTCAGTTTGGATTGGATAATAGAAATTTCTCAATTTTTAGTTTCACTTATAAATAGGAAAAACTCGCGATGAAGCTCTATTAAGAAGGTCTGCGGCTACCTAACACGCTATTAAAACTGGTTGCGGTAAAAAGTAACGGCTTGTTTTTTTCAATTATTTACAGGTTGTTCTAAGTATGGTCGTTGTTCACCTTCATGAAAGCGATTACGTAGCTGCAGACAACTGCTACAAGAATTCTTTTGAGTATGTTATTGTATATAAAGTTGCACTACATGTTTTGACTTAAAAATATAAGAATGTACTGGGTGGATTGTTAAAGGTAAAGGTCTTTATTTTACGTCGGTAACTGAAACTCGAAACAGTGTTGGGGAGCTTAAGCAACAACGATGGCAACGGGTACTAAAACGCCACTTGAAAAGTGAATTTGCGCCGCCTCAAACTGTATCGCGTTTGTCAAATTCGTTGCGTAAGTTTGCACACCCCGTTGTATGTTGTTGTGGGTTGTTGGGTGTTGTTGCGCAAAGTTTGAAACCGGTCAAACTTTTAGCCCCGTGTAACATAGTCAGGGGCACCCAACGAGAATATAGTTCAAAACCACTTAAACATAGCATTGTTAAACGTATTTTAGTATTTAAGCGGTACATATAGGCATATTTTATTCCCCTAAATTTTTTTCATCTGTTCGGATTTCCTAGCTGAAAGTCTAGTGATCCGAAAATTACAGGGATCAAAACTTTCCTTTTCGAAAATTTCAGCCAGAAAAAAAGCTCCCGAAAATTCTAGGTGACCTTTCAAGGGTAAGATCTCAAATCGTCTTCCGAACAGATATTTGTCCGAAAATTGTCGTTGGGTGCCCCTGCATAGTTGGAGTAGTCGGTTGCGTCCGTTTCAACGTAGCTTTGGAAATGCTAACCTGGAAGAAATCTTCACAGAAGGTTTCGTCGCTACGAGAAGCTAATTGCAGTTTTGAAAATGTGTTCGCGATTTTTCTGCTTTGAACAAGTAGAAGCGAAGCGGCAGAGCAGGGCCGGACGAAACGTAGCGTTTGAGACTTGAAAATTCCGTAGACTAGCACAAATTCTCGAACAGTCAAGCGGTATGAGGCAAGTTTGTTGTTTATTTTTTCTGTTCCTCTCATGTTGCCGTGCGTCTGTTCAGTAATAGATCACAGTTTATGACAAGACGAGGTAAAAACAAAAACGTGGCACACGAGCCGCATGCGAGAGTAGAGTCTCTTTGTTAAATAGCAACCATGCATCCCATCACTGCAAACTTGTGTACTTATTTTCCTCTTCAGGATTCCCGGATTCGGTGGCTCAGATGAAGCAGTCGCCGCAGAAAAAATTTTGGATTGTTTTGACGGGGGCGATGGTGAGGGAATGAAAGCTTGCACATCACAAGCTCTCTTCACCTACTTGGACAATGAGGTTAATATTTAGATGCTTTTACTACGACATAAACTAAAATTACGTGACGTTACGTAACTGTTAAGTCAATAAAACCAGAAACGACAAAATAACTCAAGTCAGTACTATTGTGACGTTTAGGGTCAGTCGGGGACGACTACGAGTAAGAGATCGAGTTTTTTCGATACCAACTAGTGTGTGCACGAGGATACGTAGTGACGGAAACAAGTTATCAATGGTTAGAAGTTTTTTCATTTTGCGACCGGGAGGGCTTAATCTCCTTCAATAAAAATAACCCTGCTAACTTTTATGGTGAATAAAAAAGTACAATGCAGATTTCAGGCGTGTAAATTTTTTTCACAATAACGAAAAACCGTTAAGTTAAATCTCGCCCTGGTTATGTTTCTAGAATTATTTGTCTTCTTTAGTTCCTTGACAAGTTTTATTAATTGCTTCTATGATCATTACCTGCAAAATCCTTTTAAAACAAGCACGGCAGAACGGAAATATTCATCTGTTATACAGTTTTTCAAATGATTTTTCAGATTGCCAAGTTGTCCCGCAGCTTGCGTGTTCCAGGTGACACAGGTAACAAAGGAAAGACAGAGAGAAAACCGACTCCAACCCTGAATGCCTCTGTGAAAACCGAGACACAAATTCCCAACCCAGTGTCTACTACACCCACGTATCAGACAGAACAAGGGGGAAACCAGGAGGAGCTCGATGATGATCTTGAAGAAGGTGGACTTTGTTAGAATGTGTTTTCTCGTAACAAAGCCATACTCAGACAAATAATCGCAGAAGTTTTCAAAAAGGAGAGACGCATAGTCTCCCTCGCGCGCAGCCGTCAAGCAGCCGTCACGCAGAAGGAGCCCGGGCAGGCAGCTGATAGTTTTTTTGGCATAATTGTCAGTGAGAAATAATTTAAAAGATCTTCTGCCCACGCGGAACGCTGAGGTGAGGTCATAGCTCACACATTGTACTAAATTTATTTTTATGATGATATTTATATAAATGACTGCCAATCTTTTGTGTATTTTTAAATCAGTTATGGATAACGAGTAAAGTTTCCAAAGAAACTATTGTGGTTTGTCTTCAAGCGAGTGAAACACATAATATTAGATTGCTTATAAATTGCCCATTTAGGCTATCCCAAAATGGATTAGACCTAAGAAGCTCAAAAGACCTATCATGTGTAGCTTTGAAAATTAAAGATAATTTAAATTCTGATCTTGATTGTCTTTTGCGTTTTATTTATTATTCAAGTTTGATACTTTTTCGATCGAAAATGATGCAGTGGACGTTACATGGCATCTCTTGAGTCACTGGAATTTCGGCTGCGAGATGCAGCTGCATAACGTTAAATTTTTCTGTTCATTAATTCGATAAGAGCGAACATTACTTCTGTCAATTCCCTTGGCGGCAACCTCCAATGCCTTGTCTGCCTTTTTATCCATGCTTCGGAGGCAGGCTGATTGCCCAGGGTTTAGGATGTTGAACAAATTAGGTTTACATGCCCGATCCCCTGCCGGCCCCGATCAATCACTAGTTTTCGGTCTGAATTTGTGTTGCCGATCTAAGGTTGGATGACATTCTTTTATCCTGGCGCACTTAGACATAATGAGTGGACACAAGACTGTGATGTACATGTACGTTTAACTTGGTTTAATGTTCATCTGTGTTTCGTTATCAACATTTGATTACTTGCTTTCGTTCATAATTAGAGTATAAGCTCCTAATCGAAGGAAACCACGTCTTTGGTTTAAAACCGATTTTCTTAGGTAGAAAGTGTGGTCTTGTCCATAGGTTTTGGGTTTGCAAATGGCGAAGAAATGATTATTTAAACCAGCTATTATTTCTTTCAAGGTATGATGAAGGTTGACTTGACTCTAAGCACGCTTAAAAAGTCTTCTGTTGCGCTTTACAATCAGTGTATGTATGTTTCTATCACACGATTACACAGAGAACATGGACAGTAAGTGAATTAACCACAGCAACCGTGAGTGGCATCCTTTATTTCTACTTTACTTATGGATGAAAACCACCACCACTAGTTTAATATGAGTTCCAATGTTATGTGTTCGTCTCTCTGAAGAAACTGGTGTCAGAATAAAACCATGTTAAATCTGTAGAGGTGAATTCAAACTTCATCGTCGAGATAATCATAATATTCGGCCTGATCTTCTAACATCTTCATTTTCATACCCTTGTCCTTTCCCATCAGGACATCATCTTGGCCAGGACTGATATGGTTTTTCTTGTGCAATCCGAAGCCAAAACGACGACGTCGCCATTATTCACTGTAAACGGCATACTTGACATTATTAATCTAATTCGTTCAACATAGAAAATAAGAACTATATTGACACACGGCTATAACGATAGGAAAGGTACGTTAAACGGGAATTTCTTGGTCCGTTTTTGCACAAAAAATAAATAGAGAATAATACATGGTCGCGCGGAGATATGGA